>NC_141829.1:7489431-7614431 GCF_982586985.1 Callionymus lyra
GTTTCACGAGGCGTCATCAACACATCGAGCAACGTTAGCTTAAAGCTAAAAAAGGACGACAGTTTTGCGAGCGTCTCTTTAGTCGGATGAGAGGTTGCGATAAGGAAAATTTTTGGTGGAGTTCTGGTTAAAATCCTGGATCTTGTAGACTTTCTACTGGGTTGTGCGAGCTCGTTCTGGAGCTCGCTACCGCCCCCTCATGGTTCACTTAACTTACACTGTTACGACATTTTTAAAAAAAAACGAGCTGCTTGGCAGAGGTCTGCACGCTCCACCTTCCGTTTTTTCCGACGCATTCCTTCGTTCGCACGGATTCGACAAAAAACAAAAAAAAATCCAACAATGTGCAAAAGTAAACTAAGAACTCTTTTATTCTTTTGTTTCTTTTTTTTTTTTTATATCTATCTTTATCTTTTTTTTTCTACAGGAATCCTTTTCATCATGCGAGGTGCAGCATCAGTGTTGAACATGCAAAGACTGTAGCCTTGGTCAGCTGAGGAGGAAATTCACACGTCGAAAAAATAAACCCAAAAACCCAACCACGGATGTGGGTGAGAAGGGAGGAGGAAGAGGAGGAAGAGGAGGAAGAGGAGGAGGAGAAGAGGTCACTGATCATCGTAGAGGATTCACAAACGGATTCAGATGCAGTTCTTTGCTGTGATAGGTCGCCGTCCCGTCCAAAACCCGGCGGCTTCATATCATGACATCATCAGTTGACATCTTTAGTGCATTCAAAAGTAAAATACAAATCTACAAGCAGGCAGTCTTTCAGGGGGGAGTAGAAAAGAGTAGGAGGAGGAGGAGAGGTGAGGACGACTCCTGATTGACATTAAAGGTTTGCATGAGACTTTGGTGTGGGGGAGGAAAAAAAAAAAGGGGGGCATAGCCACTAAAATCCATCGCACTCTTACTTCCTGCTTCTAATGAAAAAAAAGAGGTGACACAGTTACATGAGGACGGTTTCGCCGGCTGGTCGAGAAGTTGCATAAACATTTTTCGTATTCTGTACACACGGGTTTTTCGGCTACGACGGGGAGGGAAGCGAACCCCGGAACAATCATCTTTGAGGCGCCACGGACACAACCAGATGACGGGGGGGGGGGGGAGGTCAGGGGTCGAGTCCCACCGAGGCTACAGATGCACGAGCCGGACCGTCCTTGGAATTTACAGATTCTTTTTTGTACAAATAAAAATCACTGGATTAGAAAATACAGAGGTGACTATAGAGCGACGGCGGCAGGAACACATGGACATCGTCTTTGGTGGAGATTTTCCAGAGAATGTTTTTTTTCGGAGCAGCCTGAGCGCACACACATCTACAGGTCGTGGGGGGAGGAACGGGGACGTCGAACGAACGCTCCGCCGTCGCCGCGGCGACGAGCTTTAAGTTCCGACGACAGCTTCTAGACTTTTCTGAAGTGACATCACGGCGACCTGTGGGTCGTAGACTACTGACAACAGCGTACAATCTGGAGGGATTCACACCATCAACCCCGGTGACACGACGGAAATATTAAACTTGTAAAAATGCCGCACAGACTTAAAATAAATATTTACACTTATGTTGTTAAACAGCTGGATTGTGACAATAAATAATTATTTTTTTCTGCTTGAAATATAAATTAAAAGAACGAAAATATGTGTATTTAAGAAATGTGTACATTTTCTTAGAGTGGAAAATAAAATACGCCACATTTAAAAGCTAGTTTTCAATTATTATTTTTTAAAATGTAAGATGAATGTTTCAGCTACTAGCTTAGAGCTGTTAGCTTAGCATAGACAGGCAATGTTTGTTTACTGTGGTGAGTCAAGTTAGCGTTAGCTTCACTATAAAGGTTGCATTTTAACAAGAATTTTACTTTGTCAGTGATATAACTTTGTTATTATTTATGTACTTTTTTCACATAAGAGTGGATACAGTTTTGAAAATTGAAGTCAATGTGGAAGTGCCAAATCCTGCAGTTCATTAAGTGTCCACTAGAGGCTGGGTGCCAAAAGCCCAGAATTCCAACACACAGAAAAAACTGATTTCTGGTGTCAAAAAGCATATTTTATGTGTCATAGAATGGATTTCCTTAGTGCTCGGTTCTGTTTTTGTTCGTTATCTTATTTCATTCTTTAATTCTGCACTGACACAACAAAAAACCCTCTGTTTGGCAATAAAAAGTGTCTAAAACACTACTTTCACTGTCAGCAAATAGGAAATGAATTTGATTTTTACTGAATTTGCATAATACGGGGTGTGGTTTAATTGACCGACAAATGAATGTGTATAAGCCTCGACTAAATGGCAGCATCATCGTCCAATCAGAAGTGAAACGGACGAAAAGTTCTCTTGGCTTTAACTGGAAGACGGCAATTCCAAGATGGCCGCCAAGATGCACATGTCTATGGATACTAGAGCCTGAAGGGTTTGTCTCACAACACCCTGAAAAACACCGGGATCTGGAAGGTTCTCGACAATAAACAAAAAGGGTTGAATCGACTCTTGACAATATCGCGAGGCTGTTGCTGTGAATCCCTTCAACAATGTGACTCGAACACATGGACAAAGTTCCTCAAATGCCAGACTCAAGGAGGAAAAAACGGGACGAACCACTAAATAAAAAAAAACTACCCCCCCGCCCCGCCCCCCGTTATATGACACAATCACGAGAAAATCTAGAAAAAGAGACAAAGATTCAAAAGCTGCCTGTGGAGGAAATATGCTGGCATTCATTCACACGTTTGCTGCTCCCAGGTCAGTTCCCATGCAAAGCCATGGCTTGGATCGAAATGAACAGAAGTCTCTGAGGTGGTGGTGGTGGTGGAGGGATGGGTGGGTGGGGTTGGTGGGTGGGGGGGGCGCTACATGACCCTCGGCGTGACCCCTCGTCGTCGTTGTTTCGACATGATGTGAAATGAATGAATGTAAACAGAAGAAAACGTGGTTGAAAAAAAACGTTTTAATAAAATACGCGTCAGGAACAAAGTCTAGAAACACTAAACAACGACTTCTTTACTTTTTTACCTCGAAGCTACATTTACATCCCGAAGACTTCTTAAATTAAAAGCCGATCATCGATTACTATTCAACACACGGGTGACGACGACCTAAGCGTCGCCGCGACTCAAGACCAAAGGAAAAGATTCCAGTTCGAGAAAATAGGAACAAAAAAAAAAAGGAGGAATGATGATGAGAAATGATGGACAGTTTTAATCCACACCTTCAAAGAATGTGCAAAGACGTGGGCGGAGGTAAGAGTCAACACCGGCTGGCTGGTTATTAGGGGGGCGGTCTTTCGCTTTCGAGGGGTCCGAAGGGACAGAGGGGGAGGGCAGGGGGTCAGGGGGATTCAGGGGGGTCTTGCCCTCAGGAGCCGAGAGTGAACTGGTCTTGCTCGATGGGTTTTTTCACCCAAGCCCCGAGACCCGCCTTGTGGAAGGCCTTGATGAGCGCCTGCTTGGCGGAGTGGTACTCGGCCGCCGCCTGCTTGGCGTCGTGGTAGGAACTGGGCTTCTGGACCTTGATCCGGAGGACGGAGGACAGCTGAGGACGGAACAGCACAGGATTAAAATCCACAACAAGATTTTACAGGAGACGCATGGTTGTCTTTGGAAGATTATCGCATTAATCTGGGATTATTTCACGATTGTTTTGGGGATACAAATTGTTCAAAACGTTTTTGGGAGATACGATACAATAGCTATAGTTATCCAACATAACTACGGTATGAGTTTAGAAATGCAATTTTCTTTTTAAACGTATTTCTAACCATATTTACGATAAGTGTTTTAGTTGGTGTGTTAGGACTGAGCAGTACTCTTCCCTTTTCCTCTAAATAAATTCACGTCTTATTGATTAGTATTAATTCTTGGCGGCCATTTTATCGCAGCCTCAGAAGTCACCATCATCGCGATAAATGTATTTTGGAAAGGCCTGAAAATGTGTTTTCATTCAAAGTTTTTGATTCAGGTTTTGACTTCTCACTCTGTCTACCTCCCTCTCAGTGAACTCAGAAATATTACTATGCAACAGTGGTTCCCACCCAATTACATTTTTGACGCTTCCACGGAGCCATTTTGTTCACTCGCTTATTTTGCGAGCCTCAGATAAATCCGCTCGAGGGCGTCTCTTTGTTTATGTCGTCTTAAGATTCCATTTCTTTCGCCCTCTGGTTAAAAACAAAATGCCATTTAATCTTGAAATAACTACTTTGATCCCCCATAATACCCACATGTAACCATAGTTAGCATAAAAGCTAGTAAGCTAAGTAAAATCTATTCCTGTGATCTGCCGCCATATTGCTGTTTTTCCGCAAATGTTCTTTTGCACACAGCACTTCAAATTAAAATATACTTTTCGTGCCTACTTTACGTACGACAGCTGTGTTGTTGGCACAGACAACTCCCATGATGCCTTTCTACACATGGCACTATTTGATGACGACTGATTGTTCGCTACAACAACGAATTAAGTTTTATGTTGCTACTTCAATAGTCATTAAAATCCGTGACTGGGCGGCAAAGCATTATTTGAGATGTTAATTAGAATAACTGTCATTAGAAAATGATATTAAGCCCCATCCACTAAAAAACACCCTCTGGAGATGAAATCTTGTTGACCATAACCACGCCCACTCTGCTGTGATTAGTCTAGCATCAAGGTTTGTCAACGTGCATCATTAATCCAGGAAGTCTCCACCTCCAGGGGACTCGTTGTATAAACATGTAAACATTGAATTCAAATTTTAAAACTGGATCCACTCTAATATGAAAAAAGTATATATCACTGACAAATAAAAGTCTTGCTAAAATGCAACTTGTATAGTGAAGCTAACGCTAATAACTTGTTGTATAAACAAAGGGGGGCTTACTGCATCTTGGAGAGGAAGAACATTTACTACATGAGAGTCATGAGAGTCGGGTTTTCACTTTAGTTGACCTTTACATTCTATGTCTGACCCCATGTCAAAAAGAAAAGAAAAATCTCAAAAGCTGTGACTGGATGGCTGGGCGGCAAAGCATCATGCGACCTGTTCCTCATATAGGATGTTGAGTTTGCAAGTTCAAATTAATTGATAAATTAGTGTCTGAATTCTCTGACAAGATCCTCTTTCAGTCCAAATTAAAATGGACCTTTTTGGCTCATAAATCCTCCGCAAAACGGCAACAAATACTTAATCCTTGTTGAAGGACTGTAATCTGTAATACTGTAATCCATGTTAAATATTCCCCCTGCACATACGTCACTGTCAGGTCTGGGTCACACGCTGGTAACTGCCACTAAAGTTCAGAGTTGGACACGAGTAACGCCCCCAAATCGATCCCCATCGGTTTGAACCCCCAGTGATTGTACCATTGAGTGTGTGTAGCTCTTGATGCATCTGAATCTGCTCTGTGTTTTGAAGGTCATTCTAAGGGAAGTAACGATGACGAACAAGTGTTTAAAAGCCTTCACTTCCTGCCGACGTCAAGGCTATAAATTGGTCAGTTGAAGACCACGGTACCTTGGAGTGGAGGCGGACCCAGCGGCTGTAGAGGGCGTGTTTGCAGAGGCGCGACGCCCGGCCCATGTCGTCCTTGCCGGTGGTGGCGTTGATGACCTCCAGGGCCTGGTCGCCCACCGTCCAGTTCACGCTGAAGTTGGGGGCTTTCCCCGGCTGCCGGGCCTCGGCGTTGCTGATACCTGCGGGACAGACCAAACGGAAGGCGTTCATCGAAAATCGCCGACTCCACGTCCACCCGTCGCCCCCCGCTGGTCGAAGACATTAACGGGGACGGGCTCTCCCCCGGCGCTGACAGATCTACAGGACGTGATAAATCTGGACGTCACACTGCGTCTCCGAGAGCATCGCTTCGCTCCGCGGCTCGGTTTCGGCAGCACTTGTGGAGGATGATTTAAAGAGGATCTCGTCTCTCTCTCTCTCTCACTCGCTCGCCCAGAGTCCTTCACCGCTCAAAACTCCGTAAAGCGGAAAAGGTTAATGTCCTTCTGCTTTTGAGCGACCGGAGGGGCGGAGACGGCGAGTCGCGCTAATCGACCTTAAGAGAGTCACTTCAACTTTTTTCCACTTCTTTTTAGCCACTGCTACGCGAGCAGCACTTTCCCAACGACCTTGACATTTTTATACTTTTGCCTAAGTTAACTTTGACTCCTTTAAGAAACATCTTAAGACGTTTTTTATTTGTTCAGGCTTTTCCTTGATTTTCAGGAACTCCTGTTGTGTTATCGGTTTCATCTTGACCTTTAAAATATATACTTTATTGAATATTGTTTTGATTGTTTAAGCGCTTTGTGACCCTGGTCTGGAAAAGCGCTATAGAAATAAAAATGACTTACTTACTTACTTACTAAGAAGTCATTAACAAAGGGGTCTCAACCTCAACTGGCCCGGGGGCCACTCGAGGTCAATTCTTGTGGAGACCTTGAGCCTCATGTATTAAGGGGTCGTACGCACAAAAAACGTGCGGATAACGAAAAGAGTGGTAAAAAGGTAAGTAAGTACCGTATCTTCCGGGCTATAAGTCGCTCCAGCCATAAAATACATAATAAAGAAGGAAAAAACATATTTAAGTCGCACTGGAGTATAAGTCGCATTTTTGGGGGAAATTTATTTGATAAAATCCAACACCAAGAACAGACATGTCATCTTGAAAGGCAATTTAAAATAAAAATAGAGGCAACAACAGGTTGAATAATTGTATGTTACGTTACATGACACAACTGAGAACCTGGTATGTTAACATAACATATTAAGAGTTATTCAGATAACTATAGCATAAATAACATGCTAAGAAGTTTACCAAACCATCCGTGTAACTCCAAATAACTAAAATCCAATGAAATCTTCATCCTCGTGTCACTTTTAAACAACTAACTAACTCCGGAGGTAGAAGATGCGGCGCTTCCTCTTCTACGTCGAAATCATCAACACAAGCCTAGAGCGCCCTCTTGAGGCTTAGTGTGAAAATAACATGAGAAATGACATACCGGTAATAATGTGTTAATACTTTCACACATAAGTTGCTCCAGAGTATAAGTCGCACCCCCGGACAAACTATGAAGAAAACTGCGACTTATAGTCCGGAAAATACGTATATATACGTAAATAAGTAATTTATATTTATAGAGCGCTTTTCTAGACCAGGGTCACAAAGCGCTTGAACAATCCAAAAAAAAATACTAAAAAAAAAAGGGTCAAACTTCCTGTAACGTTTGTAGGCGGCGTCCATACATTCGTGTGCACGCGCAGACTTCATACGTATGAATATTTTCGGACGGCCCCCATTTTCTGGATTTGAGCGTACGATCGTTTTTAGTAGAGAATCCACAAACTTCTTTGCACACGGGGCTCCTGGTCACAGCCTCTTTTTAGCCGTTTTTTCATCACGTGTTTCACCAAAATTGGATTTAACCATCAGTGCAAAGATAAAAACTTTGGCTCTGGCCACACTGGGGTTAAAGAAGGGCCACAGGATGAACACGCCGTCATCATTTCACTAAAATATTTTAGGAATTCACTCTCGCCTCTCAAGGCGTTATCTGCGAGCGAGGTAACAGATTTTATGACACAAAATATGAATTTTTAATGTGTTTTTTTTCTATTTCGTTAAAAGTGATGCTGTTTACGAGGCTGAACTTTCAGTTTGTAAATAATAGATGAATGTTCAACTTTCCTATGCCTGTAAAATATTGATGAGTGTGATTTATCTCAACCGTAAATAAAATACATTATTGTATTTCTAGAGACTGGTTTATAACAAATATTGCAATTAATAATACGTTTGGTGAAATCACGTCTAAATTTGTGCCGTTGAGAGATAAAAACAAAAATAGAGATTCATTGATTAGAATCAGCTTTTATTTCATTTAATAGATATATTTTTTGATATTTCGCCCAAAAATAGAAAGAGATTCAATTAATTCATTTAATTTAATTTAAATTGATTATTAAAATATTGACATGTATTAAATTAAAGTATTGAACGTTTCAACAGACGAATCAATCAAATCGTTTTCACCCGACAACTCCAGCACAAAAAGATCAACACAAACATTTTACAAACAGAAACCGTAGAAGTTAGAGACAAATAATTCATTAGCATTAGAATTAATTAATCGCGATTAATCGCATAATTTGACAGGCACTCATTTCTGAACAGTAGAGACATTTAAACTGAAACAGAAAACTTCACAGTTAGTTCTTGTTAACTATCATTTACTTTTGGACTGTAAAGTTTGACTCGTTTATTTGTCAGTGAAAGTGAAAATTCTTGAAAGACTTTAAACTTATTATTAAGATAATAAAAAATACATTTAGCTCCACTCGTGACCTCTTTATAAAAATATTTTTTTTAAATCAAATGTTCTTTGTTGTATTTTATTCACTCTTATCTCAGTTTTTTTAATAGTTTCTTGTTTTATTTAAGTAGTTTATTATTATTAAATTATTCTATAAATATATACATTATTATATAATAATATATTATAATATAATGTTATTGCTGTATTTGCTGTTGATAATTTGGATAAAAACAAACAATTTCTTTTCAATAAAGTTCTACCTAATCTTACCTATTATCGGCGTCAATAAATACTCAGAAAGAGAAGAAGAAGAAAAATAAAATCCTTATGAATTTGACATTCAACTTGACATTTGTATTTATTTATATTTAATTTTAATTGTATTTACTGTCATTATTCAGTAAAGGCTTGATTCAAGTCACAAGTCTTTTTTTCCTTTTTTTTTCTTTTTTTGGAATAAAATATATACAAAAAACTATTAAGTTTTTATTACAAGCGTGAACTAAAATAATAATTATTATAGCAGCTCTGCCAACAAAGTGTCAATAATTAAAGATTCATATAAAGAAAAAAAACATAAATGTCAGGAAGGAAAATTGTTTTTTTTTTTCCTCCTGAGTCACACGTCAAAGATAAGGTCGAGACGACACTATCTCGACACGAGTCTTTCGTCTGCCGGTGTGTGTATTCCTGCCGGTGTGTGTGTTCCTGCCGGTGTGTGTGTTCCTGCTGGTGTGTGTGTTCCTGCCGGTGGATGTATTCCTGCCGGTGAGTGTGTTCGTGCCGGTGTGTGTATTCCCGCCGGTGTGTGTGTTCCTGCCGGTGTGTGTGTTCCTGCCGGTGTGTGTGTTCCTGCCGGTGAGTGTGTTCGTGCCGGTGTGTGTATTCCTGCCGGTGTGTGTGTTCCTGCCGGTGTGTGTGTTCCTGCCGGTGTGTGTGTTCCTGCCGGTGAGTGTGTTCGTGCCGGTGTGTGTATTCCTGCCGGTGTGTGTGTTCCTGCCGGTGTGTGTGTTCCTGCCGGTGTGTGTGTTGCTGCCGGTGTGTGTGTTCCTGCCGGTGAGTGTGTTCGTGCCGGTGTGTGTGTTCCTGCCGGTGTGTGTGTTCGTGCCGGTGTGTGTGTTCGTGCCGGTGTGTGTGTTCGTGCCGGTGTGTGTGTTCCTGCTGGTGTGTGTATTCCTGCCGGTGGATGTATTCCTGCCGGTGAGTGTGTTCGTGCCGGTGTGTGTATTCCTGCCGGTGTGTGTGTTCCTGCCGGTGTGTGTGTTCCTGCCGGTGTGTGTGTTGCTGCCGGTGTGTGTGTTCCTGCCGGTGAGTGTGTTCGTGCCGGTGTGTGTGTTCCTGCCGGTGTGTGTGTTCGTGCCGGTGTGTGTGTTCGTGCCGGTGTGTGTGTTCGTGCCGGTGTGTGTGTTCCTGCCGGTGTGTGTGTTCGTGCCGGTGTGTGTGTTCCTGCCGGTGTGTGTGTTCCTGCCGGTGAGTGTGTTCGTGCCGGTGTGTGTATTCCTGCCGGTGTGTGTGTTCCTGCCGGTGAGTGTGTTCGTGCCGGTGTGTGTATTCCTGCCGGTGTGTGTGTTCCTGCCGGTGTGTGTGTTCCTGCCGGTGTGTGTGTTCCTGCCGGTGAGTGTGTTCGTGCCGGTGTGTGTGTTCCTGCCGGTGTGTGTGTTCGTGCCGGTGTGTGTGTTCCTGCCGGTGTGTGTGTTCCTGCCGGTGAGTGTGTTCGTGCCGGTGTGTGTATTCCTGCCGGTGTGTGTGTTCCTGCCGGTGTGTGTGTTCCTGCCGGTGTGTGTGTTCCTGCCGGTGAGTGTGTTCGTGCCGGTGTGTGTATTCCTGCCGGTGTGTGTGTTCCTGCCGGTGTGTGTGTTCCTGCCGGTGTGTGTGTTCCTGCCGGTGAGTGTGTTCGTGCCGGTGTGTGTATTCCTGCCGGTGTGTGTGTTCCTGCCGGTGTGTGTGTTCCTGCCGGTGTGTGTGTTGCTGCCGGTGTGTGTGTTCCTGCCGGTGAGTGTGTTCGTGCCGGTGTGTGTGTTCCTGCCGGTGTGTGTGTTCGTGCCGGTGTGTGTGTTCGTGCCGGTGTGTGTGTTCGTGCCGGTGTGTGTGTTCCTGCTGGTGTGTGTATTCCTGCCGGTGGATGTATTCCTGCCGGTGAGTGTGTTCGTGCCGGTGTGTGTATTCCTGCCGGTGTGTGTGTTCCTGCCGGTGTGTGTGTTCCTGCCGGTGTGTGTGTTGCTGCCGGTGTGTGTGTTCCTGCCGGTGAGTGTGTTCGTGCCGGTGTGTGTGTTCCTGCCGGTGTGTGTGTTCGTGCCGGTGTGTGTGTTCGTGCCGGTGTGTGTGTTCGTGCCGGTGTGTGTGTTCCTGCCGGTGTGTGTATTCCTGCCGGTGTGTGTATTCCTGCCGGTGTGTGTGTTCGTGCCGGTGTGTGTGTTCGTGCCGGTGTGTGTGTTCCTGCCGGTGTGTGTGTTCCTGCCGGTGTGTGTGTTCGTGCCGGTGTGTGTGTTCGTGCCGGTGTGTGTGTTCCTGCCGGTGTGTGTGTTCGTGCCGGTGTGTGTGTTCCTGCCGGTGTGTGTGTTCCTGCCGGTGTGTGTGTTCCTGCCGGTGTGTGTGTTCGTGCCGGTGTGTGTGTTCCTGCCGGTGTGTGTGTTCGTGCCGGTGTGTGTGTTCCTGCCGGTGTGTGTGTTCCTGCCGGTGTGTGTGTTCCTGCCGGTGTGTGTGTTCGTGCCGGTGTGTGTGTTTGTGCCGGTGTGTGTGTTCTCACCGCTGAGCAAGGGTCTGTTGAGCGTGAACTGCTGCGGCAGGTCCTCGATGTCTGCGATGCGCTGGTACATGGCTCTGGAGAGGTGGTCCGCGTGGTACAGGCTGCCCAGGATGATGCTGGAGAAGTAGATGGGCTCCGAGAAGTAGCTCATCAGAGACCCCTGGATGCCCACCACGTTCCACCTGCACACGGAGAACATGACAAAAAATAAGCTGTGGTAGGAGAACTCACATTTCCCCGATCCTTAAAACTCTTTGAACCATTACTTACTTACTATAATCCAGAGAAATTTTTTTTTGTTATTATTACATTTCTATATTATCGGAGTCAATAAATACTCAATAAAGGCCCAAGAATAATTTCTTACACACCTGTTGCTAAGCAACAGAATTACAATCAACAAAAAAGGTTTTGAAGTAACATTTCCAAAAAAATCAAATGTGATTTTAGCAAATATATAAAGAAACTGACATTCTTGTTCTTCTATTTGTTATTAAATTATATTATTTGTTTATTTTAATCTTAACACAACTTGTTTAAGTTCTTGTTTTAGGACTTTTTGTCTTATTTTATCTTCTCAAAATTATTTGAGTGGAATTTTTTTTTTTTTTAAGTACTTTTTGTATCAGATTTTAAAAAAATAAAATGTATATAAAATAACAATAAACAACAATTCGGCTTTAATTCATGATCTCATGAGATAATCACGATTTCATTGCATCAGATATTTTGTTCCATTAAAAAAAAAATTGGCCCTCGGCCCTTCAGAAAAGTCAGGATATTTATACAAATGTAGCCCCTGAGGAAATGTTGTCGTCCAACCCTTGGATAGGCTACGTTTGAAATCCAACTTAAAAAAGAAAACATCCTCATACCTTTAACTATTAACACAGCAGTAAACTAGTGAAGATCCCCGGGGGCCACTTTATACACAGATGTGAGGGGCCGCCGAGCTTAATGAAGGACGGGACAAATATAAACAAAGTAAGTTCTTCTACTACTTTTCACTGTGATTGTAACCAGTCGTTGAAACACTATCGTCGACACTTGACAACACTTTTCTTTAACTGAAACAAGTTATTAAGTTGTGTTTCATTGTGTAATTACTGTTTTTGTGTTGTTTTGTGGTAAAATAAGTGTTTCTGTTACCTTTATTATTAAAACTACTATTACTATTTTTACTTTTATTACTATAATTATTATTATTATTATTATAATTATTATTACTATAATTATTACTATTACAATTAGTTATATTAATACTACAACAACAATGACTGTTACCATGTTACTACTACTGTTGTAGCTATTACTACTTATATCGGTTACATTATTACTACTATAACTATTACCATTACTATTAGAACTACTATTACTATTTTTACTGTTATTACTACTATAATTATTACTATTACAGTTAGTTATATTAATACTACTACAACAATGACTGTTACCATGTAACTACTACTGCTGTAGCCATTACTACTTATATCAGTTACATTATTACTACTATAACTATTACCATTACTATTAGAACTACTATTACTATTTGTACTGTTATTACTACTACTACTTTAATTATTACTATTACAATTAGTTATATTTATACTACAACAACAATGACTTTTACTATGTTACTTCTACTGTTGTAGCTATTACTACTTATATTGGTTACATTATTACTACTATGACGCATTTCTTCGGAGCTGAAACCGACGTAAATGTCTCGAGAAAATACTTATTTTTCGTCAGTGACGTCGCTTCAGTTTAGCGTCAGGTACGTCACTAAGATGGCGGACGTTGAGGGTGGAAAGTGTCCATCGATCCACACTCAATTTTCTGGACATTTAAGTGCACTACATTTTCACACACTGCTCGTCGGGACCCACTCAAAATATTCAGTATAAGTGCAGAAGTGTGCGATTAGGGACACACCCTTTAATTTGATTTAAAAAAAAAAAAAATGGGACTTTCACAATAAAAGCTGACAAAGCACAAGAATCAATAGAAGCAGTTTCACTTGGGTTCAAAGGTCAAACCGGAGGAGCTAAGTGGACAAGCGGATTTGAGTCCATGATACCCCGACAGCCGTGCACACTCTGGGGTATCCAATTTCATTCCCTTTTTCCAGGACGTGTGTGTATTTCCGCTCTGTGTCATTAAGCATCTCTCGCCAGTCATTTTCCCATTGACATGCTCCGTGGAGCGACGCCGGGAGAGCCGAGAGTTAAACACATACAGAGGCTCCACCCACAGGAAAGTATACATTTCTTCTTCTTCTTCTTCTTTTTTCTCTCTTGGCGTCATCTTCTCGAAACAACAAATCGTGAGATACGAGACGGAGACGATGTTGACCTCGGGCGACGAAGAAAATAACGTAACAATAAAAACACGTAGGGGTACGAGACCCGAGACCCCCCCGAGGGGGAGGCGACGGTCGGGGGGGGGGTTGCAATCTTTTTCAACACTTTGCGAGCGAGGAAGGATCTAATGTGACACTGAGGGAGGGTTTAATGACATCTTCTCTGGAGCGGTGGCTGCGAGCGCTAACACAATATATGCAGGTTCTCATCAGACGCACTCGCTGGGAAAAAACATCCACTTCCTCAGGAACACAAACACATTCTCAGCCTACAAGTATTGATGTTGTGTAAGAAAATATCCACAAACCTAAATATATTCTTACACAATACTGTACAATACGTCATAGTCGTTGTTTTTTTTTATTATACTTCTTATGTGGTTTATATTTTAATAAAGTACATTTAAAAGAAACTAGTTTAATTTTTTTTATTTACAATCAACATCAAAATATTTACAGTGTTTGCTCATTTTTGTGTTTCAATTAAACTTCCAGCCACTAGATGGCAGCAGCCATTTCGTCCTCCACAGCTAAAGGAACGATTAGATCCACCGAGATGTCGCCGATGACTGAGGACGAGAGGATACAGTCGACTCAAGCAGCTTTTAAAGCTGTTGTTTGGTCATATTTAACCAAAAGATGTCACTAAAACTCAGTGTCCCTCTAAAATCATTACGAAGATTCTGCAAGTGTATTGAAATAAACTGTATCGAATTAATTAACAAGTATAATATAAAATAAAAACGTGTGGATGTTAAGTACATCATGAAAAATACTTATTAATGTAGCTTAAATTTTAGCAGATAAAATGTTTGTTTCTGAAGTCAATACGTTGGAATGATTGTTTGCAGAAAATGTGCAAGAGTGCACTGATTGAAGGTAGTAGTAATAGCAGTAGTAATACCAGTAGCAACAGTAGTTATAATAGTAATGGTAACAGTTCTAGTAGTAATAATGTAACCGATATAAGTAGTAATAGCCACAGCAGTAGTAGTAACATGGTAACAGTCATTGTTGTTGTAGTATTAATATAACTAATTGTAATAGTAATAATTATAGTAGTAGTAATAACAGTAAAAATAGTAATAGAATTTATAATAGTAAAGGTAACAGATATAGTAGTAGTAATAATAGTTGTAATAGAAATAGAAACAGTACTAGAAATAATATTAGTTGTAATAATAATAGTAAAAGTAAGACTAATTAAAAAAAATAGTAGTTGGAATAGCAATAGTAGCAGTACTAGAATTAATATTAGTTGTAATAATAATAGTAATAGTAGTAGTAAAAATAATACAAATTAATAGAAGTTGCAGTAGAAGTAATACTAGTACAATTAATAGTAATAATAGTAGTTGTAGTAAAAGCAGTATTAGTCAAAAACTGGGATAATAATAGTAAAAGTTATAGTAGTAGTAGTTATAGTAATATTAGTATTAATAATGTTTCTAACTTGTTGAAACAATAGAAAACAAAGTGTGTGTGTGTGTGTGTGTGTGTGTGTGTGTGTGTGTGTGTGTGTGTGTGTGTGTGTGTGCGTGTGTGTGTGCGTGTGTGTGTGCGTAAGAACTACCTTGCGATCTTGTCGCTGCAGGACATGGTGAGTAGTCTCTCTCCCTGCAACACTCCGTCCCAGGTCTGGATGGTGTTGCTGGACCTGACGGGGATGGTTCCCTCCCCCGACTCGATCTTGGTCCTCAGCTGTCCCCGAGCTTTCCGGTTGGGATGTCTGTCTCCCTGGTCTGAGCGGAGATTAACGGCAATTCAGGTTTTTTTTTCCGTGGACGATAAATAAATTAAAAAAGGGAAAAAGAAAATCAATGGCGAGACGACGGTTTATTGTCCAGATCGTCTGTCGCTCAGCAGCATCTTTTCAGCCACTAATTGAATGTGTCTGTTCGTGTTCAGGCGACAGAACAACACTGTGACGAGAGAGTAAGAGGGTTAATCACTGCGACGCCGGGCTCGTGGACCAGCGACAAGCAGACGAGAGAACCACAAAAAGCTCTAATTATCCCTGTTCCGAAGCCATTTTTGACATCATAGTGCAAATTCCAATTAAGTCGAAATCAAGCCCGAGAGGAAAATCTCGGGATTTAATTCAATAAAACAAGAATTTAAACCGGAGACGAAAACAAAAAAAACGTCGGTGGAGTCTGCGAGCGGCGATAAGGGAGACGAGGAGCAAGGAGGCGAATCCCGGTACCTTCGACTCCCGCCTCGTGCGGGGAGAAGATGCGGGCGTCTCCGCAGGGCGAGGTGCTGATGTAGAGATGGAACTGGATGTTGTCCTTTAACCTGTAGCCTCC
Source organism: Callionymus lyra (assembly GCF_982586985.1). Taxonomy (NCBI): domain Eukaryota; kingdom Metazoa; phylum Chordata; class Actinopteri; order Syngnathiformes; family Callionymidae; genus Callionymus; species Callionymus lyra. Next base: position 7,505,136 of record NC_141829.1, read on the forward strand.
TTTCTCACAGTGCGTGAATATCGACTTCTGATGCTCGTCCTTGTTGCTGCTGAACACAAAAAAAACACCGAGACTTGAGCCCAAATGAACGCGTATGCAGACGACGCGGGGGTGTGTGTTTGTGTGTACTGACCCGAGGTAGAACTCCAGTTGCGTGTACAGGTATCTCATGAGCGAGCGGCGGGCGATGATCTCGGCGTGGCAGTCGTTCAGAGCCAGGCCGCGGTCGCTCATGTACTCACCGTTGATGCATTTGGTTCCCGTCGAGACACAGATGACCTGAGCCTCCTTCACGTCCGTGCCTGAGGAACAACACTTTCCATCAACAGAGGGAACACAAGAGCATTTCTTTTGAGGATTTACACTCATTTTATTTGTCGTACATGTTGTGGGATTAAAAACTCAAGTAGTAAAAGATGTTAGGTGTAAAAACTATTTCTTTTTGGAGCTAATAAACAACAAAAAAAGCAGCAATTACGCAAAATTGATTATTTTTAATTGCTGATTTTCTCATTCCGTGGACTTATGTATTTTTTAATTAATTAAAATTATATATTATTAACAATGTCGAGGTAAGATTCTACACTTAAGGTGGTTTAATACGGAAGTATATCAGTGTCATTAGAATATTTAACGATTGAATTCAACATTTTAAATGTTGAAACTTTTAAGTTTTATTTAAATGTCGTTGTTCTAAGCAATCAATATTTGTTTTAATAATAAAGCTTTATACTTTTTATATTGAAAGGTTTAATTTGTTTTATTGTATAGTTAAATAAACACATTGAATATATATATATATATATATATATATATATATATATATTATACTAAATGAGTTTAAAATTACTACTGACCAACATTTTAAAAGGCTGTGAATAAAAAAAATTGAATAAAGAAAATGTATTTTTCAAGTATCGTAACTAGAATATCAGACTATGTGTACTGTAAAAAAAACACATTATTGTTGGCAATATGATGCCTTCATATTTTTATTTTTAATTAAAAAGGCTATGTAAAATATATTATTGATTTAAAAATAAAACTTTGAATTCTTGGACTAAGAACATCTAATTAAGTTTATAATTTTGTTTTTAATTTATTTTGAAAATATTCAAATAATTATTTATATATATAATAAATTCAAACTTAATATTTATATAATTAATTTGAAACAGAAAAAGAAACCAAAAAAAAAAAAACTGCTTAAATAAAAAAGCTTCAACATTCTGATGGCTCTGAAATTCTTAGTTAGTTAAAGGAGCAATATGTATGTTTGAAAAGATTGTTTCTGGCTCTCCCTAGTGTCAGAGCAGAGTAACTGCAATCTGAGAGTTGGTTTGGTTTAATTTTTTTCTGGAAACTTCAAAAAGTAAAAGAGTACTTCTTATCAAAAAAAACACGACACACTAGTGTTAAAAAAACACATTGGTCACAGACTCAATTTTCTACTGTAGGTTGTTGTTAAAAAAATAGCTAAAGAGATCGACTGCACAAGTAAAAAAAAAAAAAATCAAAGTTTTACCTAGTACTGCTAATAATACTGTATAAATATACACGGTAAAATAACCAAATAAAATAAATGTATTTAATATACGCTTGTGTGGATTCCGAGTATCATTTTAAAGTATTATTTCAGATGATTTTCCGACAATATGATTAGACGCTGAAAACTTTGGATCATCCCTGAGGCAACTTTTCTGCTCGACATCATCAAACGTCTCCTCCTCGCTCCTCCAGGGCTCTACCTGTTGTCATGACAACTCCTGCCAGAACTTTCCTCCGTGCATGAGGGGAGGTGAAGTTGTCAGTCAGTTCACTGAACTTATCCACCACCAGGCGGGAAACGGCATCAGCCAGAACCTGAACACACACACACAACACACACACACACGCAACAAACACACACAAACACACAGGTGATGACTGGAATGTTGTAGTTCTCGAGAGCTCGCTATACATGCGACAGTGTTTAGGTTCGTTGCCATGGCAGCAAATACACAGTGTTGGAAAGACACGTTGAAGATCAAACTGTGACAGTGACTTGACTTTGACGAGCATTAAAATCACGCGGACGAGACACAACAAATGCAATCAGCCTCATACTGGGACTGTTTTTCCTTCACTGACAACTTCCTTTCACTCAAGAAAATATCTTGATCCTGAACATTTTACATAAAGGGACCAAAATAAATGTTTTACTAATAAATGACAGCATTTTGTTAAGAAAAATAATATACATATATATAAATATATATATATATAATAGTAGTTTAATATCATAGTAATACTAATTATAGTTATTTGGTAGTAATAGTGATACATACAAAAATAATAGTAGTTGAAGTACTAGCAATAGAAGTACTAGTAATAGTATTAATAGTATCACTAATTAAAGTAGTAACAGTTATAGTAGTCGTAGTGGTAATAGTTATAGTAGTAATAGTAATAGTAGTTGTTATAAAAGTAACAATATTAGTTATAATAGTAATGGTAACAGTTATGGTAGTAGTAGTAGTAATAGTTATAGTAGTAATAGTAATAGTAGTAGTTATAAAAGTAACAATAGTAGTTATAATAGTAATGGTAACAGTTATAGTAGTAGTTATAGTTATAGTAATAATAGTAATAGTAGCACTTATGACAGTAACAATAGTAGGTATAATAGTAATGGTAATAATTATAATAGTAATAATACAACCAATTGTAGTAGTAATAGTTAGAGCAGTAGTAGTAATAATATAAACAATAGTAATTGTAACAGTCATTGTAATAGTATAACTAATGCCAGTAGTAATAGTTATAGTAGAAGTATAGTAATGGTAATAGATATAGTAGTAATAATAAAAATAGTAGTAAGACTAATAAAACATAATTGTTTTAATAGTAAAAGTCATAGTAGTAGTAATAGTAATAGTAGTATTAGTCAAAAGAATAGTGATAATAATGGTAATAACAATGGTCAACGTTATAGTAGTAGTAGTAGTAGTTAAAGTAATAGTAGAAATAATAGGAAAAAATAGTATTTGTGATAGTAATGGTAATAGATATAGTAGTAGCAGTATTAATAACTAAATCATTAATAACTATTAACTTAAAAAAGTCAAAATAAAAATATAGAAAAGCTAAACTAGACAATGTGAATTCAATTCTATGGAAAGTAAAAATAAGAAATATTCTCCACACAAAAAGAGTCAGTTCTTGACAAGTTAATTTTAAACAAGTATAAAAGTAATTATTTAAAAATAAATTTAGCACATGATGTTTTGGGAGGAAACCAGAAGGTTCTGACAACACAGGATGAAAAAAAAAGACATCTTACTTGCGGTAGGTGGAGCTGCAGTCCCTCCCGTGGTATGGGCTGTCGAGACGGCGTCTGGTCCAGTTGCATGTTGAAGAGAGCGGAAAGTGCGGCTTGCGCTGCCCGAGCTTTGGCCAACTTCTTGTTGCGACCAGAGCCTTCGAAAGTCTGAGCGTCCACGGTCACTGACATCACAAAATTCTTGGCGTGACTCTCGCCGCTCTCCGACACAAAGTCGTACTTGAGGCCGGGTCTGAGTTCATTGAGGATCATGACGGGGTTTTTGCCACTGGAGGGGGAGCTAAATGCCGACGGTGGGGGTAAGGGTGCCTGGGCGAGGTTACTGCCGGGCGCGGTGGGAAGTGGGTACTCGCCCAGCGAGGCTAAAGTGCTGCTGCCGTTGGAGCCCAGATAAAACGGCTCCTCCGGGACGGCTGGCGTCTCGAAACCGTTGAAGAGCATGTCTGGGAAGTCGGCCTGGTCGGAGGTGAAGTCCGTGTTGACGGTCAGCGTTCGACCCATGGCCAGGTGAGCCTCGGAGGCGTTGGGGAACTGAACGAACGACCGCAGCGCTTTTTCCGCGGCGTTGAGTTTGGCCTTCTTTTTCGTGGGACCCATGCCTTCGAACAACTGTCCGTTGACCTCCACGGTCATGACAAAAACCGGGGCGTGGACTGGGCCCGTCTGGGACAAGAGTTTGTACTGTAGACCGGGTTTGATCTCATTCAACTGCATCAGGGCGTTCTTGGGCAGGACGGGCCCGGGAGTTTTCTTGCGCTTCTTGGCTCTGAACTTGGAGTGCGAGTGGCCATTGTTCCCTTCCTCGAGAGGCCTCTTTCGACTGCCGGGGCCGCTGCCATTGGGGAGTTGCTCGGCCACCCCCACCCCTTCTTTGCAGGACAGGTTGTCCAGGTTTCGGTTTTCCTTTACGTCGGTGCTGCTCGAACCTGCGGTGCCCAGAAAGAGTAACTTACAACGCCTTCGTTGCAGGATCTTGTAAATGCAAAATTTATAGATTCCTTTATCACTCTTTGGAACTGGACCAATGATTTGTGTTCCTCTAATGCAGTACTAGCTCTGGAAGTACGGTTTTTAGGACAAAACAGTGACACATAAATGGCGCTAGCGGGGACACTTGCTAACCATATCTGTGGCTCCAACACTATGGTTCATTACAAGGGGCTACCATTTTGGATTGGTTGATCAAAGACACAGTTAAGTTATCGTTAATAAACCTTCCTAGGGTTTTTATTTACGACAGGACCAGGGAAACTGTTGTGGTCTACCCTATAGCTCGTAACAAAAAAAGTACCATGCTAAATAAACCATTTGATTCTGTAGCGTAAGAAATTGAGCTAGTGGAACAAGGGTCTTAAAACTTCTTAAGGTACATCGAGGGAACACATATCACCGAAACCCCAGTTAACAAAGCGGATGGAATATTGTCAAAAATTTTCATTTATAACATCCTTCAGCAAAGGCTTGATAGGTTACTCCTTGCGGTACTCGGGGGGGAGAAAGAGAGGCCGCAGTGTGCATGAGTGGTGGGGTCGTAGGTCGGGTGGAGGGAGTGCAGGGTAGGAGTGCGGGGAGGAGCTGAGGAACCAGGCAAACAGGAGAATACACCAACAAAAAAGAGGCAGTCGGCGAAGACTTCCACCGACTGTAGATCCTTTAAAAGTTGGACTGATAACCAGGGAGCAAAGGGATAATTTGAAAGATTGGATTTTCTAATCAGGTGTCAATCAAATAAGCCCCACCCCCCCCAACAGATGTCACGATATGACCACAGAAATTAAAATGTGCCACAATAAGTCCACGTGTGAAGATGTTGTGGATCTGAAACATGCTCTCCAGGGTCATGCCGGGACCATTTCTAAAGACGTTCTAAAGAGTAATGGATTCTTATGTGTTCAGGAGAATAATTTGCTACGACGTTCATAAAATGCACCGTATGTTTCAGAGCAAAACGATAAAAAAAAAGGTGAGGAAATAAAGCTTATAATATCAACATGCATCGGACTAAATACATGCAGTTGTTTTCATGCGGTTATAAAAAGCATCGACTGCTTTTGTTTCAGCAGTGAAATCCTTGCGTCGAGCAGAGACTTTATATGAAGTGTAACGTTCATTTATTTATGCGACTCCAGAAGCAACGGCGTCACTTGTAAAAAGCCAGTAATGTCTTTCATGATTCTCTCTGGTCTTGCGTTGGTTTTTCAAAGACGCCGAGCTTTAAACGCATTTTATCTTCACACATCTTTCAAGTCTAGAGGGTGAGGAAGAGTTTGTGATGGGCTTCAAAGAACGTTCCATATAAGTTTTTTCACAAAAAGCTAAATAGGACGCTTCTATGATCATTTTTCACAGAAATGTCCTAATTAGAGACAAGGGAAAAATTATTCATTTGGTCTCACAAACTCATTAAAGTTCAACTAATGTGTTGATGCAAGTGTGTGTTGTTGTGATGTGTGACTCTATTGTATCATCAGTGTGTATGTGTGTGTGTGTTGTTGTTGTGATGTGTGACTCTATTGTATCATCAGTGTGTGTTTGTACAAAACTCTCTTTTCATTGAAATATTGACATTAAAAAAATCATCTTAAGCCTCGCCCGCTTAAAACACTGTTTTTTCTGACCCACTCTGCTGTGACTGGTCAAGCATGGAGGTTTGTCACTGCACGTCATCAATCTTGGAAGTCTCCACCTCTTAAGGACTTGTTGTATGAACAAAGGGCATGATTACAGCTGGATGGAGGAGGAGTGAAGCCATTATTACGTCACAATGGACTCTCGTAACCTCTTGTTCGCCCAGATTTCAGAGCAACTTTATAAAGTAATAACTTTAAACTTCATTTTGGCCTTTTGTTTTAGGCCAAAAAGACTGAAAACAGTTAGGATTTAAAAAAGAAGGATTTAAACTTAATTTCAGCTCTGAAGCTCATACATTAAGTGAGTTACTGCCTTTTTAAAAAGAGCAAGTCCTTCAACATTTTTGGCCTTTTTTTTATAGGCATTAAGAGCTTCCACGTCATTTTTCGGGATCGGCCAGAAAAATGACACCATCACCTTTATAAGTCTATGCAAACACCTAAAGGGAAAATAACATATTTTAAACTTAATTACATGGACTTTTACATTGAAAATATTTGTCACGCTTCAGTATCTTCCCCAGAGGAAACTCCTGGTACTGCAGGTAACGTGTGAGTAATAACGGGAAAAGAAAATTGTTATGGGGAAAAAAGAAAAACTGTGGGACAACGTGTTGAAACAAAAGGTGCTAACAGCCGACATGCCTTCGATAACGCATGAGCAAGCGAAGGGAGGACGAGCTGGAAGAACATCCACAGAACAACGGAGAAGGTTCAGACTCACTCATGTTCTCCTCCTCATCGATGTCCATGTTGACGGGTCTGTTTGGAGCCGAGACGGATCTCAACGCGGCTGCTCCTGGAAAAGACACAACGTTGATGGTTAAAACATCATTTGGACCCTTTCTTTTGTTTCACTTCTGAAGAGGTAATAGGATATTGAGATGTATCATCTGAATACAGATACTGTAGAACTGAATGTTAAGCTCTAGCTTAATTTGTCTCAAGGTAAAGGTTTTTGTTGTTTTCGTTTTTTCTTTGTTTGTTTGTTTGTTTTTTTTAAAAAAAAATTTTGGTATTGTTTTTTGTTTTTGATTTGAAATGACAACATGTTATTAATAAAATTGTATATATATACATATATATATATATATACGTATATATATAATAGTAGTAGTAATATCGTAATAATACTAATTATAGTTATTCGGTAGTAATAGTGATACATACAAAAATACAAAAAATAATAGTAGTTGAAGTACTAGCAGTAGAAGTACTAGTAATAGTATTAATAGTATCACCAATTAAAGTAGTAACAGTTATAGTAGGAGCAGTGGTAATAGTTATAGTAGTAATAGTAATAGAAGCAGTTATAAAAGTAACACTATTAGTTATAATAGTAATGGTAACAGTTATGGTAGTAAGTAAGTAAGTAAGTAAGTAAGTAATAGTAGTAGTTATAAGAGTAACAATAGTAGTAGTAGTTTGTTTTTTATTTTATTTTTGGTATTCTTTTTTCTTTTTGATTTGCCTTTGTATTGCTGTGTTTCTTGTATCTACCTGATGGGTGACTTGAATAGGAGTACCTTGAGATATGTATACTACATATACTACATATTATATGGATATGTCATCTATGATTGACGTGAATTGACAATAAACAAGTTAAAAATAAATAAATATTTGGACTATACATTAATAGACGCACAGAAAGAAGAATTATACATATTTGACACTATTCTTTCAATATTGTTGGATACGCGTCTTCAGCAAATCTCCAAAAATCCGACTTTTTCCAAAAAAAGGAATTTTCAATTAAAAGAACCGCCGGCCAAACTTTGCTCAGGCAGACCCGACAGAGCAGACTAATGAAACGGACCAGATGAGACGAGAGACGGCGAGAAGGAAAAGAGGGAAAAGATGGCATTATGATACAGAGCAGATTGTGCTGATTCTCTCTGTGCTCCTTCTCCCGCCTTCCATCGGCGCCGCCATCCCTCAGCCAGACACTTGCCGAAGCTCAACCCAATGGGCTAATTAATCTGGGCTAATGGCGGGTGACAGTAAATATGCTAGCACAATTATCACCCTATTAGAGATTCATACGCCGAGACATAATCGAAAATAAAAAAGCCGGGATGAATGAACGTACGTTAAGATAGTCGACGGAAATAGACATTTGGATTCAGTGTTGGGGGGGAAAAAAAAGTGGGCGAGTTGAACTCATTCAACATCAAGTCAACCTTGCAACATTTAATCTAAAGATCCACAGTGAAGTCCTTGTTATCTAAGACACATCCTCACCAGAAACAGATTCCACCTAAATAATCAGGGCAAAGGAAATTAATAAAAAGAAACATTTGTTCAAACTTTCCATCGAAAGCATCTTTAAGAAGTTACTGTATATTTATGACCAGATCCCTTATTGTGATAAGACTCAAATCGGGGGTAAGTTGTGACCTTCCCAGCCGGGGGAGTAATAGCGGGGTATTTAAGGTTCACCTAATGTGCTGATTTAAGTGCCTCTTAAATTGTTCCAGGACTTCTATTATACTCATCTGTTTGTTTCTTTTTGCACAAAACTGTCATTTAATAAAGATAATTACATTAGAAAATACGCTTAAGCCCCGCCCACTTAAAATCCGCCGTTTTAGCTGAGAAGAAGTCTCGTCCAAGTAACCACGCCCACTCTGCTCTGATTGGTCACAAAAACACAAGTTGCATTCAAGGACTCACGTAAATTTCAAACTCACACCTGAAACTCCTGTTTTTTACATTAAAAACTAATAATAAAAATAAGGTTTGCTGCTTAATGTACACATTAGAAAAACACCTAAAGGCAGAACTAACTCTCACTATGTTTTCATAAATATTTATTTTGTCTCAAGATTAACATGTACTACTGCGCTACTGAGTGCTTAAAAGCATGCCGGAGTGTAGTCGCCAGAATTTGCCTTAAAACTGTAGCGAAAACCTTGTAGGAGAAGGATGTGCAAAACATCTTCTGTTCTCCACGAACACAGTGATTCCCAGAGACCCATTCTAACCAATCAGAGCCTTTGGAGCCGGAGAGTTTCTTGGTATGATCTGACAAAATTGTAGCTGGTCTAAAACAAGTATGAAAAAAGCACTGTAAACAAAAAAAAGTAACAGTCTTTGATGAGGACGTTAACCATCCAAGGGCCTATAGTAAATGACATTCAACCATTATTTCTTGTAGACAATGAATCTTGGTTTTCTGTGCCTACTCTCAAACGTGGTCTTGTGTGTTATGTTGCAAGAGACAGGCTTAAGAAAAAACGTTTTGCCTATACCCCGGCTACATGAGGATGAGGCATAAGAAAGACAATCTTGTAGCACATCAGCACTTATAGATTTTCTAGTGATGGCAAGTAGCTGGTTGGACCAGAAAAACCTATATGACCACAATATCTCTTCCTTTTCTCATCGACTTCCACAGTATCCACGGCCTCTCCCTTCCTGCACCCCAGTTCCTGTTACTAACGCCTCTATAACCATGGGTTCAATTTGCTGCCCGACAATTGTGCAAGGATGGACGGCGCTCACCAAGGCCGAGGGTATCTTTACTGCCGTGCATGACCCACGGTGTCCTCGAGTAATGATGTACAGCTCGTGACCAACAGATTCCTGTTTTTAGTGTTTGCCCTCCCCGGGATAGTCCTTAAACTGCATCTGAGTGGGGAGGTCGTGTGTTGGTTCAGTGTCCCCCCCAACCTGAAACCTATAAAAAACGCACAGATGGCCACTAGTCCTCACTCCGTTACTGGGGAGTGCGATCAGTGCCAAGAAAGTGAGCGGGCCATTGAGTTACTAGGGCTGGAACCTGAAGACTCCAACGGCAGTTGCTACATAACAGGCAGACCTTGACTTTAACCAAGTATTCCGGCAGCTCGATCCAAGCAGCCACCCAAACCCAGCAACGTCTTCATCCTCCATGGTGCCACTGGAGAAGGCAGGTGCCCAAGTGCACGAGTCTCAAGGTAGCAACCTGTGATCCAACCTAAACAAATTCACGCTAAGGCTATCCGTGTCAGAACCAACTAGCCTCATCTTTCTAAGCAGCGATACTGAGCTCTGACTCGGATGACTCCACCTGTGTGACCGTTTGGGAAGAAAATGGTTAATGGGAATCCATTTCTTAGTTAACCTTGCAAAGACACTTGTGAAACTTGTTGGCTTTTATGACTCCAGGTATACCCTTTTAAGTTAGTGCCCTAACTTTTACTTGTTGGATTCATTCTTCAATAATGGTCAGTCTTGGTGATTTATTGAAGGTTTACTTGACACAGGAAAGTCGTTAATTCCAAAAAGTGTTTTAAGACATGCTTCCTGAGGTTTGTCACGAGAATAGGCAGATCTACTGTAAATGTAAGTAAGTAAGTAAAAGTTATTTGTAAAGATCTTTTCTGGACCAGGGTCACAAAGTGCTTGAACAATCAAAAACAATACACAGTTTAAATATATACTTTAAAAGGCCAAGACACATAAGACAAACGCAGGAGTTCCAGAAATGCAACCCTTAAAGGAAGCCTTGCCACACCTGCTGCCTCCTCAGTTTGCTTTTCAAAGTCACTCTACGGATCATATTTCTACCCTTTATTGAGATCCAACCCTTATAACCTGTTCTATAACTCCCAGATACTCTCTTAGAGCTCTCCCAGAAGTCACTGGGTAAGATACAGGGAGTGGTAAGTTTTGTAAAGTCGTCCGTATGTGACCCGAGGGCGAGGAAGGCTATGCTTCGTTTTTCACCTCCAAACTACCACAGACGGCCTCGGATAATGATTCTAATGGCCATAACTGAGAGCTGGTGGGGAAATAGTGCCCCCTGCCATGATGCCCATTTCCAGACGTCGCCATGCTGGGGTGTAATGCTCAGCTGCAGGGCACACAGTTGTTGGACGTCCTGGTGGCTTCATTTGAAATGATTTTTACGAAATCAACAATAAAAAAAAACCAACATATTTTTGCAAGAAAAACAAATATGTTTTCTTAAATATTAGAAAAATATCAACTGTTTTTGTTATCCAGTTGAGTTCCGGTAATTCAGAGTGGACAGAAGGTCAAGAGGGTTGATAAAAAAAAAAAAAAAGAAAGATGAGAAATGAAAATGAAAATTCAATCCGGCTCGGTGAGAATAAGGCGTTTTTTTGATGCCTTGCTCTCGCCCATGATCAACTACTGATGAAGACGCGGCAGCAAGGAGGTGAGGGAGGTGAAGGTGAAGCGAGGGGAGAGGGAGGGAGAGAGGGAGAGATGGAGAGAGAGAGAGAGAGAGAGAGGAACGATAGATGGAAAACGCAATCCTATTCCGAGTAAAGAAGAATCATTATCGCTCCAAAATAAAGGTGATGGAAAGGTCTCACCCCTCGGCTCGCTGTGTAAACTCTTCTCAAACTCGGCGCCGCCGGGGAAATCTGATTTTCAGTCAATATTGTGTCAAGAGTATGAATAATTCTTGAGCTTCAGGAACTGACGACTGTCAAGTCCAGAGTTAGGAAAGAAGATCGGATGTGACGACGTATCAAACTTACAACTGTCAAATTTCACTTAACGTGAGAAGACATTGATCAGAAGACCTGTTTGTTCCCTTAAAAAAAGAAGATTTACTAACAATTATTTATAGCACAAGGTCCCTGGAAAACTCTCATTCAATATAAACACCAGGAAACTTTCTGATCAAGGTGTCAAGGTGACCCGAAGGACTAAAAACGAATGTGTTTGTGGTATCCCTTGTGTTGTCTCCGGGTCAAGGTGACCCGAAGGACCGAAAACAAATGTGATTGTGGAATCCCTTGTGTTATCTCTTGGTCAAGGTGACCTGAAGGACCGAAAACAAATGTGATTGTGGAATCCCTTGTGTTGTCTCAGGGTCAAGGTGACCTTGTTTTTTTAAGCAAAATTTACCTAAAAAGAATCTTACAAACAAATCTAAAAGTCATTCATTTCAGATCTACAGGTCAAATGTAAAATATATATATATAAAACTTGACTCAACACAAACAAGAAATATTAAGATGCTTAGAAAATGTTTCCAAAAGTTTCAACAAACAAAAAATGCATGTGCAAGCATCTAAATTGGCTGGTGCTGAACTTTGAACAAAAAATATCTTAAATCCAATAATTGTGTCAAATATTCATCAGTTTTTTTCTGTTTGACCATCACTTACTCAACAGTTGAAGAACATAAACCTTGAGTACTTGCATGTTGTAAAAACATGTGTCACTACTTGCTGCGAAGTCACCGATCAAGTGGCAGAAAAATTGAATATTAAAAGTTTGTTATTGAGATTATGGTCCAGAGGTAAGTAAGTAAGTAAGTAATATTTATTCATATAGCGCTTTTCCAGACCAGGGTCACAAAGCGCTTAAACAATCAAAACAATGCTCAAAAAAGTACATACTTTAAAGATCAAGATAATACTGAGAACAACACAGGAGTTCCAGAAAATCAAGGAAAAGCCTGAACAAATAGAAACGTCTTAAGATGTTTCTTAAAGGAGTCAGTAGATCCATCAAGCGCAAAGAGAGAGAAGATCGTTCCAAAGCTTAGGAGCAACAGCCTGAAAAGATTTCTCTCCTCTGGTCCTGTAAAAATAATGAGCACATAAAGAGTAGAATTTTCCATTTCATTCACTTGTAAATAACATAAATAGCATATATTTTAAACAATTCTACTGCTTAAGAACAAACAAAAAAACAGGCTAAATGTCTATAATTGTAAAAAAAAGATAAAGTTAAAATAAAAGGGTGCTGCGCGACAAAAAGGCAAACCCGTCTCTCATCGTGTTGCCGACTTTAATATCTGACGGCGTTTATCATTGTGCGACCAGTGATGGGCGAGAGGCGGGAAAGGTGAGGAAAGCTGAGGCACAATATCAATATGAATTTTTACTTTATGGCTTTTCTGAGAGATTGCTTTTTTCTTTTCTTTTTTTTCCGCAGGCGGGTGATTCAAGGTTCATGGAGGAGGCGACGACAACGGTCGTCCAGGCGGTGAAGGCCGGGCGGGAGATAAAGGTGCCCCCGGTGCCTGATCACAAAACTATGAGGATTGTCTCAGACTCGACTTTTGAGTGAAATAAGAAGCACTTTTTTGTTAATATTGTACTTTTTAAAATGATTCTTAAAACACTGATTCTTCTCTGCCTTCACAGACGTCCAGACATTCCTACGGAGCCTCAGCTGGGCTGGAGGTGAAGTCGTAAATCACGGCGGTGAGTGGATATGACTCCTCGGAGCAGACCATGACCAGGAGGGATGAGGAGGTGGGGGGGGGAGGGATGAGGAACAGCTAAACGGCTGTCTTCGCTTCCCGTCGGCTTCGAGGCCACAGCGAACGGCTGCTCCGGCCTCCGGGCGCGACACGTCGCACACGACCACCATCAACGGCGTCGACACAAACGTGGCCGACATCATGAGGCGCGAGTCAGTTAAAAGACTCATTGATTCATTAACATATTTATATGGATATATATATGATCCAGTTTATTTTCATGTCCTAATCAAGAAGGATGTGTCTCGACTGCAGTTCATACAAAACTCTGCAGCCAGAATTCTGAGCCGCTCTAGTAGAAGAACTCACATTTCTCCGATCCTTAAAACTCTTCACTGGCTGCCAGTTTCTTTCAGGATCAACTTTAAAATTCTGGTTCTTACTTTGAGATCTACTCATGGTCAGACCTTCCATCAGTGATCTGATCAAGACTTACACCCCAGCTCGGGCTCTGAGGTCTGTGGATCAGAATCTACTGATGGTTCCTGAACTTCCGGACCAGAGGATTGAAATCCTTCCAGACTGTTGCTTCTGAGCTTCGGAACGATCTCTGTGTTTGATGATCTACTGACTCCTTCAAGAAACATCTCAAGACAATTTTATTTTTGCTTTTAATTTGATTTTCCGGGACTCCTGTGTTTGTCTTATTTGTCTAGACCTTCTTATGTATAGATTTTAACTGTGTATTGTTTTTGATTGTTCAAGCGTTTTGTGACCCTGGTCTAGAAAGATCTTTACAAATAATTATTACTTACTTACTTACTTACTTATTCCATGTTAATCTTTGTATTATTTTCTTTTTGTCATTTCCTTTGATCAATGTTCTTTATATTTGCACTTTGTCATTCTTTGCACTTTGCTCTATTATTTGCACCATTTTATTTCCCGAAGGATATATTTTTGGGGAATTTCCCCTTGCAGGACTAATAAAGGAATATCTTATTAGAAGTACTTTTCAGAAACAAAATTGTGTTATTAATATATAGTGTATTTGTACACACAATGAAACACAAGTCTGTCACAGACAGGGAAACATTTTAAAAATAGATAAAAACTAACAGTAATTAGTTAAGAATCAATAGTTAAGATTGAAGCTTTAACTGAGTTGATAAGAATTAAAAAAAGACAAATAAAAAAATAAAAAAATAATCAATTGAATTCCGGAATTTTAAGGTCTATACCCCAAATATTAGAGATAAGAATATATAAACATAGTATCGGGTGGTCCGAAGTAAAACATCCTAAGAGCTGCTTTTTTTCTTCCCACTGGATTATGGTGGACGAAGATGGATGACGAGGATCAAACAACATTCATCTCCGAGGAAACGAGTCATAAACAAGGATCATGAAGGACTATATAAGGTCCGGTTGAAGTTCCACGTGGTTCCATGAATGCTGTTGCAGAACGACTCGTCCAGAACCTCCAGACAGAAATGACGACTGTCTGGCCTGGAGTTTGACCGTCGCCGTCAGCAGCAGAGCTGAGCTAGAAGGAAGGAAAATTCCAGACCCGTGAACACGTTCTCGTTACGAGGGCGAGTCCAGACGCCGGTCGGACGTCCCTGGAGTTGAACGTTGAACATCAGAGTTTTGGTCAAAGTGACTTTACAGTTGTACTTATACACCATTATCTAGGTGTCAAGGACTCTCTGTTCTCAGAGACAAATGGTGTTAGAAGTGGGATGGTCACATGATGCAATTAAGAAAAAGGCTATTTAATGAAAGATATACAGTATGTATATTTTCCTACTTAAAAAAAAAAACAACACTTCATGTTTGTACTGAAGACAAGTATAGACGGATATCGACACTATCAAATTTTTACAGTCCAAATAATAGTGAGTGAACATGACAAACAAAAAAGTCTTCCACGATATCTTTATTCAGACACATTTAAAATATATAAATTTGATTTTGGAGACGAAATTACCAAAAAGTTTTTTGTCCAAAGTTTGCGACTACCATTTCTTAAGCATGTTGAGAACTTTAGGAAAAGTAAGAGTTTGTTAGTGGTTCATAAAAATAAATCTTCCAGTTTATGAATATATAAAGTACACTTACAATTATTTACGGGAATGAATATCGAATGACTGAATTTTTTTTACACAAAAATGATCTTAAATCCAATAATTGTGTCAAATATTCATCAGTTTTTTTTGTTTGACTATTAGTTACTCAACAGTTGAAGAAAATAAACCTTGAGTCCTTGCATTGAGGATGAATAATACCTTTGTGATAACTAAATACCAATAATGACTTAAGACACAACATTTAAGAATAAGGCTTTGAGGTATTTTTAAAGTATAGTTGAATAAAAGTTAAAAAAGTATATATACATTTTAATTATCTATATAATAATAAGCCCCAAAACTATTGCACTAAAATATTTGTTTAATAGTCTTTTATTCTATTAAATATATAATTGTATTAAAAAGCTTAAAAAGTACAGACTTGTTTAATTTTTTATGGAACAATTCTTCTCATGTCAAGGCTTCAGTACAAGAGGAACGTTTGGAGGTATTTGGATGTTTTTAAGTGTCGAAGATGAAGCCGAAGACAACTGAGCTCCAGTCGCTACATTAAAATGAACAAACATTTTTGTCTTTAACTATAAAAAGAACAGATTATTCTGGAAATAATCACAACACTTCAGTCCACATGAGGGTGAGTAGAAAAATGAGTGAAGTTGGGGTGAACTATCACTTTAAATCAAGCAAGATCCCAGCGATCACTAAGGACGAGAGGATACAGTCGACTCCAGCATCTTTGTCTACAACTATAAAAAAGAACAGATTTACTCCCAACCCTTAGTCGATATCAGGGTGAGTAGAAAATGAGTGAATGTTGGATGAACTATAACTTTAAATGAAGATGTATTAGATATAGACATAGAGCAAGTTTGTTTGTTGAACTCTTACTGGATCTAATTCCTCTCACCTCCAGATCTACTCTCCTCTGGATCCACTGAATTGATCGGCAACAAAAACAGAAGATGAGCTTTTTTCTCCGACCCCGGCTCGTCTACCGTGAAAAACACTAACTCGGCAGCACTTCGGAAAAGTTGGGTCGGTTCGTTGAATTGAGCGATTAAGTATTTATAATTAATGAGTTTCTAATCGTGATATTTTATTCATCAACACGGCTGCGAAGACGCCGTTAAAGAACCCGAAGTGTCATCGGAGTGAAAGTAAAAAAAAAAAGGAAATAACGGGGAGACAAATGCAGGGCCCGGTATGATGTGACCGCCAGTGTCTCCATCCTCAGAACCCCATTACGTTTCCCAATAAAGCCTTGGCAGCCCCGTGATTACTTCAAGAGAAGGGAGGAAGAATTTTAATAGAAATTGGGGCATTTTTTCTTTTCTTCTTTCCATTTCTTTCATCCCATTCTCCGGGGGCCTATGGATTTCTCAGGTGACGTCCCCCGGGCACCGGCCAGGTAACTCGGGCGTAATGGACTACATGTGTGGGCGCCCGTGGGTGAATGGAGAGGTTATGGAGGGGGGTTGGGGGGGCTGTCGTGCTACCTGATTAGAAGTGATGGTCCAAAGTAAAAAGTGCCGCCGAGGACGGACCACCCGGCGCCGCCCCGACCCAGAACACACACACATACACCAACCCTTTCCTCAGAGTCCATTATTCAATTTGGTGGTTCTAATGAGCGCTGGATTAGCTTGCCAGAAGTGATTTGCCTGGCGAGCCCCGACGGCGCCCCCGTGAATACTCTCAACTCTACTTTGAATACTTTTACAGCGGCGACAGGTAAGTGAGAGACGAAGTAAACACTCGAACACGAGGATTCATCGAAGATAATCGCAGTCATTTGCTCTGGACTGGAGTCGAGATCAAGTCCATCCATAACAGGTCGTTGATTTTAGGCTTATTTTTCTAGTAAGAACGTGTGAAAAATATACTAATAAAATAGATATTTATATTTTCTTTCTGGATACGTATCAATATTCAACAGAACTGATTGGATTAAAAAAAAAGTTTCATTGTTTTCATAATTCTTTTATGGTTTACATTCATAATTGTGCGTTTTATTACTAAATAATTGTACATTTTATTTTCAACTAACATGCAAAATATTCACGACATTTGTTCATTTTTGTGTAGCTTTTGAACTTCAGGCCACTAGATGTCAGCCGCTATGACGTCCTTGCAGACAAAAGTGACAATGAAATACTGCAAAAATCCTGGCGATGACTGAGGACGAGAGGATACAGTGAGTCCAGCAGCTTTTAAAGCTGATGTTTGGACATATTTTGGTTTGAAAAACAAAGCAGTTAAGACTTTGTCAAGAGTCATGTGGTCTGTAAATACTACAACACATACTTTGTATCCCTCTCTTATTTGTCAAGCTTTTTTTTCTATTTAGTGATTATTATTGATATATTCTTAGAAAAGAAACAAAAACACATGGATAGTAAAGATATCTCAAAAGTAATGTAATATTTATTAATACAGCTTCAAAACTTGCATATAAAACGTCACTATAATTTAATGTTCCCTGTAAGCGTTCAAAAAATAATCCAAGTGTATCAAAATTTATTGTATATGTATCTTTACAGCCCTACATCACAAAACATCACGTATAATAAATATGTTATGTTTAGATAAATGTATACCATATTTAATACATGATAAGAAAGACTGATTTTTCCCTTTCTTCAGACCATTACTTAAGAGAACCTACGTATCAAACCTACTCGGGCAACGGCAGGTGCTGCAATTAAGACTTCCGGCCACTAGTTGGCAACATTCGTCATTTCCTCTGTGACAAAGTAACAACACAATCAGCGAAAAGAAGTGAAAAAGAAAGGAAACACCAGAGTCCCGCAGCTTTAAAGCCGATGTTTGGACTTATTGTAACTTTAAAACAAGGTTAAACAACACTGACAGATGGATATTACATTTTGCTCCAGGTTGTTTGAGATGTTAATGCAGTACATTTGATTAGAGAAAGTATTTACTCATGTCTTTGCTGTAACAGCCACAAAAATGGTTGTGTCTTTAAAGGAAAAAATATGTTGTTGTTCCTACAGTATTGCAATATATCACAATATATCGCATCGTAACATGTGTATCGTGATACATATTGTATGTAAACAATTTCAATAAAGTTTTACCTTACCTTTACCTTACCTTAATACACACTACACTACCTTTGACTTGACTTTTCAAAGTAAAACCAAGTAAGGGTCAAATGCTGCTTTGATTTTTGAGCAGGATCGTTTATGTCATGTTATTATTATGGTTCACTCGCCAGGAATACAACGTGACGTTTTAACCGCGAGGTCCGGTTTCCTCGCGTACTACATAGAGAACGTCGTGAAGGAACCGTCGTTAAAAAAGACTTAAACGTTACCTTGATCTTCTCAAGGTTGTTGGGACTCTTTTCACCAGAAGCTGTAAAATCTATTTGACAGTTTTGATTTATGACACAGCATCGTACCGAGAGCCTGTGGGGATCTGCTGCCTACGCTTGATGGTGTTTCCGGGCCGCGGAGGTAGAAGCAGCTCGCTGTGTTCAATACTCAGGATTCACACAGAGCACCTGGTCGGACCTGAAATATATCCTGCCGTCTTTAGAGCTCAGTACTTACTCTTGAGCAGCCATTTTTGGGGATTGAACCATAACCTGCTGTATATACATTTGATCGAGCGCTGCAAGGGATTTGACTCGTTTCCTGGTCTCACTGACGACACAATTCTTTCCGTTGAAATATCATCAAATTAAAATTTTCCTCTCCCTCGAAACGCCCGGGATTCGAGCTCGCAAACGTTCTCGCCGTTTGTCACATAAATAGTCCATTTGTGGGTCGCCTGCTCCCGCCAACACTCCCGAGTTGAATTTCACAGCGAGTGGCTTCGCTATTGTCGGGCAGAAGGGAGTGAGGGACGTGATGGACAGACGGGAGAGACGATGGGAAAGGTTGCGACAAACTGACGGATCGTCAACGGAAACCCGAGAGGATCGACGTCAGTAGAAGGAGAAAGTCGGGTCGGACGGATGATTGAGAAAAAACGGGCGTAAAACTCACTCTTTTCATTGGAATATTGAGGTTAGAAAATGATCTTAAGCCTCGCCCACTGAAAACACTTTTTTTCTGGAAATGTAATCTCGTTTATCATAACCACACCCATCACTCTGCTGTGATTGGTCAAACATGGAGGTTTTTGACGGCGAGTCATCAATCCCTGATGTCTCTACCTGCAAGAGACTTGTTGTATAAACAAAAAGGGGCGTGATTACAGCTGGCTAGAGGAGGAGTTAAGCCATTATTACGTCATAATGGACTCTCGTAACCTCTCGTTTGCCCAGATTTCAGAGCAACTTTATAAAGTAATAAGTGTAAAACATGGTCATGATGAAGGACTTACTGCATCTTGGAGAGAAAGAACATTTACTTTATGTGTGTCACAAGAGTTTTTACATTGTATATACTTTTTTGAGTATTGTTTTGATTGTTTAAGCGCTTTGTGACCCTGGTCTAGAAAAGCGCAATATAAATTAATATTACTTACTTACTTACTTAATTACATGGGTTGAACTTTAAATGTTATTGTTTTTATTGATTTGATTACATAAAAATCTACAATAAAAAAAAACAGTTTGAATTTTACAAGCATGTGCTTTAAAGTGTTATTTATATTATGGCTAACAATTGTTTATCCTTTAATACAAAAATTTACTATTTTAATCTTTACATTATTGGCAAAAAATAGACCAAACTCTGACCTTTTTTTACAGCAAGGACATGTTTTTAACTGAAGGTCAACTTTGAAAATATGAATAAATAGACAAGAGTTGTGTTGAGTTCTTATGCCTTTTCACCACCATAGATATTTGCAATTTTCTTTTTTTTTAAAGTAAGTAAATAATATTTGTATAGAGAATGGATTCCTCTGAGCCGTCAGAGTGAAAACATACGTCAGAATCTAGATTTTTCTTCGAGCGCTCAGGAGAACCGACGACTTCTGCTGGTTCCCTGGTGCAGAGTTAACTCGTCTCCAGAGAGTTAAGACTGAGAAGATTAGATTAGAAACCTCTGAGGGGTGAGCAAGAAAACCTCTGGACAATCACCTGGGAAAACTTCCAAAAAAAGGATCCAAGGAATCTTTTCTCGCAGCCATTAACTTTCAAATATAAATAATATACACAGAAACACAAGTTTTATCTGCAAATATTTCAGTTATATTTATTTAATTAATATCCACATGTTTTTGTCTTATATTTGCTTTACTATTTTGATATATTTTCTTCTTCTTAAAATCGATCAATGGTCGCTGAATAGAAAAAGAAAAGCTTGAAAAATCAAAACAACCGAGGGCTGTAGCGATAAATCTCACGATACGATTCAATACCTTGAACTTCGACACACTTGCAGAATCTTTGCAAAGATGTTTAAAGGGAAACTGAATAGTAGTGACATGCTCTGATTGTTTCACCGTCTTTTGGGTTAAATATGTCCAAACATCAGCTTTTAAAAGCCGCTACAGTCAACTGTATCCTCTCGTCCTTAGTCATTGTCAGGATTTTGCGGTATTTCATTGTCACTTTTGACTGCAGAGGACGCCATAGTGGCTGACATCTAGTGGCCTGAAGCTTAAATGCTGGACAAAAATGTAAAAAATATTGTGAATATTTGCATGTTACTTGAAAAAAAAAAAAGTAGTTGTAAAACACACTATGATGAAATATAAACCATAAAAGAATTATGATAACAATTAAATATGATTTGAAACTTTTTTTTAATCCAATCAGTTCCAATCAGTTCTGTCTCCAGAAACAAAATATTGATATATATATATATATATATATATATATACTGTATATGTCTAAACATCAGCTTTAAAAGCTGCTGGAGTCGACTGTATCCTCTCGTCCTCAGTCATCGTTGGGATCTTCTAGGATCTAATTGTTTCTTTAGATGAGGACAAAATGACTGCTGCCTAGCGGTCGGAAGTGTAATTGCAACACAAAAATGAACAAACGCTTGTAAATATTTTCAGGTTGATTGTAAATAAAAAAAATCGAATTTGTTTATTTAAAATGTACTTTATTGAATGTATATATATAAATATAAAAGCTGCTACAGTCAACTGTATCCTCTTGTCCTCAGCCGTCGCAGATTTTCATTGTTCCTTTAGCTTCCGAGGACGAAATGACTGCTGCAATCCAGCGGCTGGAAGTGTTATTGCAACACTAAAATGAACTAATATTTAGATTTTAGTTGTTAATTTAAAAATTAAAAAAAATATTATTTGATTTTACACTAATGTTATTGATATATAAACCATAAAGTAACAATGAAAAGCAAAATAATATATAGATAAACATTTATATTAAAAGAAATACTACGATACAGTACTGTTGAATAAGGATATAGTATGGTGAAAGAATATGGATGTATGGAGTATAGATTTGTACCTCACACCCGAGTTAAGTGATTTCACCGCCAGTGTAAACACACCTGAGCAGGACGTTCCATCTCGCTGCGGTGACTTCCTCGCTTCCCTCAGTATTTTGTAGTCATTAGCAGCTAATTACAGCGTAACAGGCCGACACGCGTCGTCTCTCTTCGGGTCAGCGGAAGAAAAACATGTCGGTCTGATCGTCGATGATCACCAACATGTAGAGGAAGCGAAGTTGTGAACGTAATATCGGAGAAGTTTCGCTAAAGGAGGATAAAATTAGATGTTGGGAAAATATGGATGTAAAGGAGAAGGAGGGGAAACACTAGTCCTTCTTCTTCTTCTGTGGAAGTTCCCTCCAAAAAGAAAAAAAAGAAAAAGAAAAAAGTCATTTTGGTGATTTCGCTGACGTGGCAGAAAAGCCCTCTGTTCGGCGGTTTTCCATATTTCATCTACGGCCCATTTGAAAAGCACCGTCTCCAAGTGTCATGGGGTGGCACGTTTATGAGAGACACTTTCTAGAGCTTATCATTCGGAAGATATGCTGAAGTGCAGCATTTTCAAATTGACTCGCTCCGTCTGCTAATTTGCTCGTAAAGTAAAGCCCTGAAGCCTGACAATAACTGCCAAAAAAGAAAGTGCCCGGAGAAATGTGTTCACTTACCAATATTTATCTGTTATTGCTCGTAAAATCCGACTTTATTTTTGAATCATTCAGAGAGAAAATATGATCTTATACGAAGGTACGATGAAAATATACACTATTCAAACGTCTTTTATAATATAAAAACTTTTTCAAATCCATTGTCTTCAATTTGAACCCTATTTTTGTGTATGAATTAATCAACAAAAAACGTTTTATTTTTATTTTACTTTGGGCTGGTACATTCGTCAGACTATGCTAAAACATTGACCTTGTGGTCAGAATTCTACTACTTTATGAGAGAATTTATGAGATTATTTGCAATATTCCGACTGAATCAAATACTTTTGATCACTAATGGCTCCGTCCGAGTTTTGTTAAATGGTATCTCTCTGGCCGTTCCTAAGTCAAAAAAACAACAGTTTTTACAACATTTTCCTCCGATAATTTCATCTCCACCTGGTGCTCCTCAAGGTTCTGTCCTGGGTCCTACTCTTTTCATCATCTACCTCCTCCGCCTTGGTCTCATCTTTTCGTATATTCATCGTCACATTTCACTGCTATGCAGACGACACCCGATTGTACCTTTCATCTGAAGGTACAATCGGGTGAAATCAGTCATCACTACATAGTTAGTTTGGTCTGAAAAAAATGAAAGCAGTTACGACTTCGTCAAGAGTCATGTGGTCTGTAAATTCTGCAACACCAGAGTCAAGTACTCGACAATACTACAAATATATACTTGTTACTACAGTATTGCTATGTATCCAGATTCTAAACAATACACACTTGATATATATTGAGTTAATATATTAAGAATATCTTTTTTCACTATTTGCCGTTTACATTTTCAGACTTTTTAGAAACATTTTTACAACTCTTATTGTCCTCCCTCTTCTTCTTATTTTCTCTTTTCCCATTTATCATAGTATATAATAATAAAACAACCATTAAATATAAAACCACGCCTCAACAAAAGTATATATAGAAAGACAATTTGAACTAAAATCAAAATTAGTGCGATAGAACAAACTCAACTTTATGAACTAATATTAATCAACAGACAGAAATCCAAGCAAACGCTTACAAATACAAAAATAAATAAACAAGACACAAACCATGTTCCCTAATTAGGAACCTCGATAAAATAATAGTTAGATGGATGGTTGGATGGTTGGATGGATGGATGGATGGATAAAACTCTATCCACTCTACACTGGTTTGTTCAAATTAAAGCAATTATTACAGGAATAGGAAACAAAACAAGGAAGTCTAAATGTTGCTTTATTGTTCATTCATTCATTCATTCATTTTCTACCCCTTTATCCCTTGTCGGGGTCGCGGGGAGACTGGAGTCTATCCCAGAGGCAGGGGACACCCTGGACAGGACGCCAGTCTGTCGCAGGACACACAAAGACAGACAACCATTCACACACACACACTCATTCCTACGACCAATTTCACCAAGTTCTCAATCAACCTCTGTATGTTTTTGGACTGTGGGAGGAAACCGGAGTGCCCGGAGTAAACCTGACACCAGAAAAAAATAGGCTGAAGCTACGACTATAAAGGTTTAATAGACGATACAAGAGTATTAAGGGGCGACATGCAGAGTCAGCGGACGATGTTTGACCCTGTTTAACCACCTGGATTCTTCGGCGAGACATCAATCCAACGCACATAATCGCCCTCGCTGATGGTGATTTAAAGCGCCGACCTCCCGGAGAACGAGAGGCTCTAAGGCGGATGTTCCGCAGTCAGCGTTTCCATTACACCTCCGCGAGGACGGCGTCCGGATCGACGTGGACACCTGCTGACGCATGACTTCCAGAGCAGCGAGGAAGTGCCACGATCGACTCCTCGCGGTGACGAGACGCCGGGAAACACACCTGAGCGACGCTGCAGCGTCAGCACTGACGGATTCGCTTGGATGAATGGGTCCAGAAGAAGGGTGAGGATGGGTGAGGAGGGGGAGGCAGGAGATAGTGAGGGGGTGGCAGGAGATAGTGAGGGGGTGGTAGGAGATAGTGAGGGGGTGGGCGGCGGCAAAGCAAGTGGCTAATGTAGCAGGTGAGCTGCAGCCTCCTCAGTAATTACTACATTTGCTGTCCCGGCTTATCCCGACACAAGACTCGCAAACTCAGGAGGGAAGAGCTTAGAGAGTCGTATCGGCAGACTTCTATCATCCTCGGAGGAGGAGAGGAGGAGAGGAGGGGAAAATAGGTGGGGAAAAGAGGAGAAGAGAAAGAGAAGAGGAAAGGAGGAGATAAGCAGAAGAGGATAGGAAGGGAAGGAGAAGAGGAGAGGAAGAGGAAGAGAAGGAGAGGAGGAGAGGATAGGAGGATAGGAAGAGGAGAGGAAAATAGGTGGGGAAAAGAGGAGAAGAGAAAGAGAAGAGGAAAGGAGAAGAGGATAGGAAGGGAAGGAGAAGAGGAGAGGAAGAGGAAGAGAAGGAGAGGATAGGAGGATAGGAAGAGGAGAGGAAAATAGGTGAGGAAAAGAGAAAGAGAAGAGGAAAGGAGGAGATAAGCAGAAGAGGATAGGAAGGGAAGGAGAAGAGGAGAGGAAGAGGAAGAGAAGGAGAGGAGGAGAGGATAGGAGGATAGGAAGAGGAGAGGAAAATAGGTGGGGAAAAGAGGAGAAGAGAAAGAGAAGAGGAAAGGAGGAGATAAGCAGAAGAGGATAGGAAAGGAAGGAGAAGGGGAGAGGAAGAGAAGGAGAGGAGGAGATGATAGGAGGATAGGAAGAGGAGAGGAAAATAGGTGGGGAAAAGAGGAGAAGAGAAAGACAAGAGGAAAGGAGGAGATAAGCAGAAGAGGATAGGAAGGGAAGGAGAAGAGGAGAGGAAGAGGAAGAGAAGGAGAGGATAGGAGGATAGGAAGAGGAGAGGAAAATAGGTGGGGAAAAGAGGAGAAGAGAAAGAGAAGAGGAAAGGAGGAGATAATCAGAAGAGGATAGGAAGGGAAGGAGAAGAGGAGAGGAAGAGGAAGAGAAGGAGAGGAGGAGAGGAGGAGAGGATGAGAGGATAGGAGGATAGGAAGAGGAGAGGAAAATAGGTGGGGAAAAGAGGAGAAGAGAAAGAGAAGAGAAAAGGAGGAGATAAGCAGAAGAGGATAGGAAGGGAAGGAGAAGAGGAGAGGAAGAGGAAGAGAAGGAGAGGAGGAGAGGATAGAAGGAGAGGAAGAGGAGAGGAAAATAGGTGGGGAAAAGAGGAGAAGAGAAAGAGAAGAGGAAAGGAGGAGATAAGCAGAAGAGGAGAGGAAGAGGAAGAGAAGGAGAGGAGGAGAGTATAGGAGGATAGGAAGAGGAGAGGAAAATAGGTGGGGAAAAGAGGAGAAGAGAAAGAGAAGAGGAAAGGAGGAGATAAGCAAAAGAGGATAGGAAGGGAAGGAGAAGAGGAGAGGAAGAGGGAGAGGAGGAGAGGATAGGAAGAGAAGGGGAGAGGAAAATAGTGAGGAAGAGAGGAGAAGAGAAAGAGAAGAGGAAAGGAGGAGATAAGCAGAAGAGGATAGGAAGGGAAGGAGAAGAGGAGAGGAAGAGGAGAGGAGAGAAGGAGGAAAGGAGGAGAGGATGGAAGGAGGGAAGGATAGGAAGAGGAGAGGAAAATAGGTGAGGAAGAGAGGAGAAGAGAAAGAGAAGAGGAAAGGAGGAGTGAAACAGAAGAGGATAGAAAGGGAAGTAGAGTAAGAGAGGAAGAAGGGAGGAGGGGAGGATAGGAGGATTGGAAGAGAAGAGGAGGGTTGGAGAGAAAGACAGGTGAAGCGGGGAAGAGGAGGAGAGACATAGAGGGGAAGAGGATGAAAGGAGGAGAGGAAAAGAGGAGGAGAGGAAGAGAGAAGATAAAGAGAGGTGAAGAGGATGAAAGGAGGAGAGGAGAAATGGAGGAGAGGGTAAGAGAATGAAAGGGGGAGAGGGGAAGAGGAGAAAGGAAGAGAGGAGAAGACAAGGAGAGAAAGATAAGGGAAGAGGGGAAGAGGAGGAGAGGAAATACGAGGAGAGAAATAGAGTGGAAGAGGATGAAAGGAGGAGAGGGGAAGGGGATGGAAGTAAGAGAGGAGAAGACAAGGAAAGAAGGGAAAAGGAGAAGAGGAGGTGTGGCGGAAAGGAGGAGGAGACGGGAAGAAGAGGAGAGGAAAGACAAAAGACAATAGTTCTGAGGTTTATTTAACTGAGGTAGTCATGACATCATTTATCTTCTATATATTAGTCGTGTTAGAAAATATTGATTAGTAAAAAATACTTTCCAAAGATACTGCATCGATATTTGACATATTTTATCTTTGGCTTTTATGTGTCACCATAGTTGTTTATGGTTTACTTTTCAATTTAAAAAAAACTCAATTATGTTTTATTTACAATTCAAATGCAAATATTTACTGTTTTTTTCTCATGGTTTGGTTGAAATTAAACTTAAATATTTAGACTCACTTATTATTTATTGATCACAGCGAGGCTTCAATCCAAGACTTTACAGACGAGCAGTTTGGAAGTATTTGGATGTTTTGTCTTTTTGGACGAAGACGAATAAAACTGAGCTCAGTCGCTACATTAAAATGAACAAACATTTTTGTCTATAACTCTAAAAAGAACAGAATAATCTGAAAATAATCCCAACCCTTAGTCGACATGAGGGTGAGTAGAAAATGATTGAAGTTTAAATCCTGCTAGATCTTGGCAATGACTGAGGACGAGAGGATACAGTGACTCCAGCAGCTTTTAAAGCTGATGTTTGGACATATTTTGGTTTGAAAACAAATGAAATCAGTTACGACTTCCAAGAGTCATGTGGTCTGTAAATACTACTACACCAGAGTCAAGGAAGGTAAGGTAAGGTAAGTACTGGACAATACTACACGTACATCCTTGTTACTACACTATCAAAACACCTGAGTCAAGTACTTGACAATACTACACATATATACTTGTTACTACACTATCAAAACACCAGAGTCAAGTACTCTACAATACTACACATATATACTTGTTACTACACTATCAAAACACCAGAGTCAAGTACTTGACAATACTACACATATATACTTGTTTCTACACTATCACAACACCAGAGTCAAGTACTCGAAAATACTACACATATATCCTTGATACTACACTATCAAAAAACCAGAGTCAAGTACTTGACAATACTACACATATATCCTTGATACTACACTATCAAAAAACCAGAGTCAAGTACTCGACAATACTACACATATATACTTGTTACTACACTATCACAACACCAGAGTCAAGTACTGGACAATAATACACATATATCCTTGTTACTACACTATCACAACACCAGAGTCAAGTACTGGACAATAATACACATATATCCTTGTTATTACACTATCACTATATATTTTATTGTTGACCCTGTATTGTGAGGCGCATCGTATCGGCAGATTCTTGCCAAATACACACCTCATTTTTACCGTGTTTTTTTTTGTGTTTTAATTTTTATATTTGATACTTAAAAACACATTTAACAGGTTGTGAAAATTAACTCTTGTTTTTTAATAAGCTCAAGTATTTTGATTTGAAAATAATATAGTTAATATTTTATACATTTTAGATGACTAATAGTATTTTCTCATGGTTCATTATTTGACTATTTTCTTTTCTTATCTTTAATCATGTTCTCATATATGTTCTTTTTAGATTTTTTTTATTCAAGACATTTTTAAATGTAAAACTATTTAAAAAAAATAAAAATTATTCTGTTTTCTTGTCCCAGTATATAAAGTTACATTATATAAAACCGACGCCTGAAATCAAAACTAAAATCAAAACTCCAAAAACTAATATTAATTATCAATTAAAACATAGAAATCTACATTCAAAAAGTGTTATAAAGACAAACACAAAAGAAAAACAATAATAAGAAGAAGTAGAAAAAGATTATGTTGATTTATGGTATTTATACTTATTTCAGGCGAGTACTATAGTAGTAGAGATTGAAGGAACTCTTTGTGAAACAAGACAAATATTCTTCAAGTAAAGACAAGAAAAAGGTAGAAACTCTGCAGCAACATTAGGTTTGAAAACAACCTCCAGGTGTTGAGCTTCGTATCAACAACTAAGAATTAAAACAACAGAAATATATTCAAAAACTTCAGAATCCGAGGCGTCAAAACTTCAGCGCCGGCGTGTCCGGCAGTACCTTTGCGCTCGGATCGTTTCTTGCGCCTCCTCTTGAAGCGGCGCCGGATCAGGCAGAAGTAGGAGCCGGTGCTGTGAGCGGCGCCGGTCGAGGGAGCCATGACTTCCAGAGTTTCAACTACACTTCCCGCCACATCCGTCAAAGTCCTCGCGCTCCACACACCTGAAGCGTCTTCTGCTCTCGCTCAACACTCTCGCTTGTATCCCCTGCTCTCCATCCCTCCCTTCCTCCCTCCCTCCTCCACTCCCCCGTCTGCCCTATCACACGTCTGCGAGGGAAGCGATGGAGTGTGAAAGAGAAGGAGGGACACACACTCTTTCTTCTCAGACGGAAAAAATGGAAATGGGTTGAAAAGTGGATCGCGGAGAGATATGGAGCCACCTGACAACACCTGGGATCTGACGACGGTGGAGTCGCTTGCTTTCCAGGGTGTCCTCTGCCTACATCCCTGAATATCAATCACCTGATTCAAATATATTTATAAATAAAAGACAGGAAGAACTAATCACAGGGGTTTGTAATTTGCATTAAATATATAAATTTATGTATATATATATATATGTATGTATATATTTAATTATTGAATTACCTTGTTTTCCATTTTTCTTTCCAAATGTAAAGAGTTATCGAGTAACAAGAAAATTGGTCATGGTTCAGAGGTGCACTGTTTCCATCTAGCGGCAATAAGTTGTAACTACGGTTAAATATCTAAATCATAAACGATGAAAAGTATAAAGAAATACGGAAAATTAGTCATTTTAAATCGAGAAAAGCGAATTTTATTCTTAGGTCAATAAATAAATGTAAAAGCGGAAAAACCGAAAACTTTCGAGACAACAAAAAAGTGCAAACAGTCACTAAAGCATAAGTTGTTGGAATTTTTTCTCGGTCTAGAAAACTACTTCCGGTCTGTTTCCTGGACAACAACATCCGGGTTGGCACGCAAAGACTTCTGGGAAATGCTGTTTGTTATCAATTTCAATCGACTGTATTTTGGATTGTTTTTAACTCAAAATAACAATAATGTGAAATATGCAGCCTTTAATACATACTGTAAATAAAATTACATTTGATCCATATTTAACCAAAATACCATTAATACATGCTGAACGAGTATGTTTTCCACTAAAATGTATTTTCTATTCAGGATATATACTGCAGGTATTTAAGGAACATAACAATATTGTAATAATCAAATCAAATAAAGCAGTATAATTATAGGAAAGAGGGAACACTTTATATGAAATGACAAAACTA
This sequence comes from Callionymus lyra, assembly GCF_982586985.1. Taxonomy (NCBI): domain Eukaryota; kingdom Metazoa; phylum Chordata; class Actinopteri; order Syngnathiformes; family Callionymidae; genus Callionymus; species Callionymus lyra. The sequence goes on from NC_141829.1 coordinate 7,534,802, forward strand.
AATACATTAAATTACTACTAGTTCTAGTTATACTTTTACTTCTAACTCTACTTTTACTTTTAATACCAATTCTACTAATGCTTCTACTACTAATACTATTTATACTTCTACTACTCATTCTACTACTACTAATTCTATTTATACTTTTAATACTATTTATACTACTGCTTCTACTACTAATTCTATTTATACTTTTACTACTAATTATACTTATCTTTTTAATACGAATTCTACTAATGCTTCTACTACTAATTCTTCTTATACTTTTACTACTAACTATACTTATCTTTTTAATACTAATTCTACTACTGCTTCTACTACTAATTCTATTTATACTTTTACTACTAATTATACTTATCTTTTTAATACTAATTCTACTAATGCTTCTACTACTAATTCTTCTTATACTTTTACTACTAATTATACTTATCTTTTTAATACTAATTCTAATAATGCTTCTACTACTAATTCTATTTATACTTTTACTACTAATTATACTTATCTTTTTAATACTAATTCTACTAATGCTTATACTACTAATTCTTCTTATACTTTTACTACTAATTATACTTATCTTTTTAATACTAATTCTACTACTGCTTCTACTACTAATTCTATTTATACTTTTACTACTAATTATACTTATCTTTTTAATACTAATTCTAATAATGCTTCTACTATTAATTCTATTTATACTTTTAATACTAATTATACTTTTAGTACCAATTCTACTTCAACTTCTTCTACTATTACTACTAATTCTACTTATACTTTTACTACTAATTCTACTTCAACTTCTACTACTAATTCTACTTATAATTGTACTACTAATACTACTACAGTAATTGTACTAATACTTTTACTACTAATTCTAATTATACTTTTACTATTAATTCTACAAATACTTTACTACTAATTCTACTACTGCTTTTACTACTATTCATACTTATACGTTTACTACTATTACTAGCGCTTGACTTGTATTTAGAGAAGTATTAAAACTACAGAGTTGGATGAAAAAGGTAAAACTCACCGTGTTTGTTCGTAGAAACTTCAATCAAACGCTCTGTTGAATAAAAACAAAAGTTTTCCATCAGTGATCAGTGAAAATATAAACAAACTTTTGATCCGAGAAAACATTATTATTATTTATGTTTTATTACAAGCTCCAGGCATCGTTATAACAAATGTACTTCAGATTTTATTCTTCAGCAGTTTTACATATTTTAGTGTGTATTGTTGTAGTGTATCTACCATGAGGGGGAATGAAGAATCATCTCAATATAACCCTAAATATAAAGTACACTTTAAACACGTTATACTGTAGTTCAACACCAGGACACACTTTCAATCTCTCACGACTGAACAAACAAAGGTCAAGAGGAGGTCGTTCTAAAAATAACCTCAGGAAACAGGCAAACCTCTCGGGGGAGAAAATATGATAATTCTCCCCAAAAAAGCTTAGAAGCATTTGAATAAATAAAGGCAGAAGAGATGAGTCGAGGAAAAGTGATGAAGAGAAATAGAAGCAGAAGAGCTTATGGAGAACAAAATAAAGAAAGTGGAAAATTGAAATAAAGATAAAGACGTCACGGCCGGAGAAGGTCTGAGTCAGAGGAGAAAATATATCTCTTCATACTTTTACAAGTATTCTACTTTTACTACTTATTCTACTACTCCTTCTACTAAGTATACTTATACTACTACTCCTTTTACTAAGTATACTTATACTACTACTCCTTCTACTAATTATACTTATACTACTACTACTTCTACTAAGTATACTTATACTACTACTCCTTCTACTAATTATACTTATACTACTACTCCTTCTACTAAGTATACTTATACTACTACTCCTTCTACTAATTATACTTATACTACTACTCCTTCTACTAATTATACTTATACTACTACTACTTCTACTAAGTATACTTATACTACTACTCCTTCTACTAATTATACTTATACTACTACTCCTTCTACTAATTATACTTATACTACTACTACTTCTACTAAGTATACTTATACTACTACTCCTTCTACTAATTATACTTATACTACTACTCCTTCTACTAATTATACTTATACTACTACTCCTTCTACTAAATATACTTATACTACTACTCCTTCTACTAAGTATACTTATACTACCACTCCTTCTACTTACTATACTTATAATACTACTCCTTCTACTTATTATACTTATGATACTTCTCCTTCTACCTATACTTTTACTTGTACATCTACTACAAATTCTACTACTGCTTCTACTACTTATAATTTTACTACTAATTCCACCTGAACTTTTACTACTAATTCTACTGCTGCTTTTACTATTCATAGTTATACTACTAATTCTACTATTAAATTTACTACTAATTCAACTTGTACTTTTACAACTAATTCAAATTATACTACTATTTATACCTCTTCTACTAATTATACTACTACTTTTACTACTAATTATAATACTACTCATACAACTTATTATAATACTACTCATACAACTTATTATAATACTACTTCTACTACCGTTACTTTCACTACTTTTATTACTACTCCTCTACTACAACTTCGATTTCAACTTTTTCTTTTTTTTGATGTGATCATTTCAACTGTTTTCACTCATTTTTACTTTGAATACTAGCAAAATACTTTCAAGCTTTCAGTTTACACATTCAGAAGATCCAGCATTTACACTGTATTTTCTTCTGGAAATGTATATTTTCTAGTTTTAAATGTATTTTTTTTTACATCAGGGAAACGTATTTCAGGAAGATACAATTATTGTTAGAGTCATATCAAATAAATCAGCAATTACTTATTTTTTAAATAATGATTTGATTATATTTAAAATAATAATAATAATAATAATAATAATGTAGAAATATATGAAAAATATTAAATAAAATAAAAATAAATCATTTGAAGTATTTATTTCTATTTATTCTGATTAAACAAGTACTACATAAATAATGATAAAATACAGATGTATAACTAAATATAAAAATAATTTGTTTATATATATATTTTTTATTTTAAAATTGTGATTTTAGTGCAGTCCACAGATATTTCATTTGTTTATGCAGACATTAAGCAGATTCACTGGAGCTCCAGTGGAAACGACAACATCTGGCCGAGTCTTCATACCACTGCACCGCACGCCTTGATAGAAAGAAGGATCAGCTGGACATGTGAAGACCACCACAGTACAGATACACCACTGCACCGCACGCCTTGATAGAAAGAAGGATCCGCTGGACATGTGAAGACCACCACAGTACAGATACACCACTGCACCGCACGCCTTGATAGAAAGAAGGATCAGCTGGACATGTGAAGACCACCACAGTACAGATACACCACTGCACCGCACGCCTTGATAGAAAGAAGGATCCGCTGGACATGTGAAGACCACCACAGTACAGATACACCACTGCACCGCACGCCTTGATAGAAAGAAGGATCAGCTGGACATGTGAAGACCACCACAGTACAGATACACCACTGCACAGCACGTCTTGATAGAAAGAAGGATCAGCTGGACACGTGAAGACCACCACAGTACAGATACACCACTGCACCGCACGCCTTGATAGAAAGAAGGATCAGCTGGACATGTGAAGACCACCACAGTACAGATACACCACTGCACCGCACGCCTTGATAGAAAGAAGGATCAGCTGGACATGTGAAGACCACCACAGTACAGATACACCACTGCACCGCACGCCTTGATAGAAAGAAGGATCAGCTGGACATGTGAAGACCACCACAGTACAGATACACCACTGCACCGCACGCCTTGATAGAAAGAAGGATCAGCTGGACATGTGAAGACCACCACAGTACAGATACACCACTGCACCGCACGCCTTGATAGAAAGAAGGATCAGCTGGACATGTGAAGACCACCACAGTACAGATACACCACTGCACCGCACGCCTTGATAGAAAGAAGGATCAGCTGGACATGTGAAGACCACCACAGAACAGATACACCACTGCACCGCACGCCTTGATAGAAAGAAGGATCAGCTGGACATGTGAAGACCACCACAGTACAGATACAACACTGCACCGCACGCCTTGATAGAAAGAAGGATCAGCTGGACATGTGAAGACCACCACAGTACAGATACACCACTGCACCGCACGCCTTGATAGAAAGAAGGATCAGCTGGACATGTGAAGACCACCACAGTACAGATACACCACTGCAACGCACATCTTGATAGAAAGAAGGATCAGCTGGACATGTGAAGACCACCACAGTACAGATACACCACTGCACCGCACGTCTTGATAGAAAGAAGGATCAGCTGGACATGTGAAGACCACCACAGTACAGATACACCACTGCACCGCACGTCTTGATAGAAAGAAGGATCAGCTGGACATGTGAAGACCACCACAGTACAGATACACCACTGCACCGCACATCTTGATAGAAAGAAGGATCAGCTGGACATGTGAAGACCACCACAGTACAGATACACCACTGCACAGCACGCCTTGATAGAAAGAAGGATCAGCTGGACACGTGAAGACCACCACAGTACACATACACCACTGCACAGCATGCCTTGATAGAAAGAAGGATCAGCTGGACACATGAAGACCACCACAGTACAGATACAACACTGCACCGCACGCCTTGATAGAAAGAAGGATCAGCTGGACACATGAAGACCACCACAGTTCAGATACACCACTGCACAGCACGCCTTGATAGAAAGAAGGATCAGCTGGACACGTGAAGACCACCACAGTACAGATACAACACTACACCGCACGCCTTGATAGAAAGAAGGATCAGCTGGACATGTGAAGACCACCACAGTACAGATACACCACTGCACCGCACGCCTTGATAGAAAGAAGGATCCGCTGGACATGTGAAGACCACCACAGTACAGATACACCACTGCACCGCACGTCTTAATAGAAAGAAGGATCAGCTGGACATGTGAAGACCACCACAGTACACATACACCACTGCACCGCACGTCTTGATAGAAAGAAGGATCAGCTGGACACATGAAGACCACCACAGTACAGATACAACACTGCACCGCACGACTTGATAGAAAGAAGGATCAGCTGGACACATGAAGACCACCACAGTACAGATACAACACTGCACCGCACGTCTTAATAGAAAGAAGGATCAGCTGGACATTTGAAGACCACCACAGTACAGATACATCACTGCACCGCACGTCTTGATAGAAAGAAGGATCAGCTGGACATGTGAAGACCACCACAGTACAGATACAACACTGCACTGCACGTCGTAATAGAAAGAAGGATCAGCTGGACATGTGAAGACCACCACAGTTCAGATACACCACTGCACCGCACGTCTTGATAGAAAGAAGGATCAGCTGGACACATGAAGACCACCACAGTACAGATACACCACTGCACCGCACGTCTTGATAGAAAGAAGGATCAGCTGGACACATGAAGACCACCACAGTACAGATACAACACTGCACTGCACGTCTTAATAGAAAGAAGGATCCGCTGGACATGTGAAGACCACCACAGTACAGATCGCCACTGCACCGCACGTCTTGATAGAAAGAAGGATCAGCTGGACATGTGAAGACCACCACAGTACAGATACAACACTGCACCGCACGTCTTGATAGAAAGAAGGATCAGCTGGACACATGAAGACCACCACAGTACAGATACAACACTGCACAGCACTACTTGATAGAAAGAAGGATCAGCTGGACACGTGAAGACCACCACAGTACACATACACCACTGCACAGCACGCCTTGATAGAAAGAAGGATCAGCTGGACACGTGAAGACCACCACAGTACAGATACAACACTGCACCGCACGCCTTGATAGAAAGAAGGATCAGCTGGACACATGAAGACCACCACAGTTCAGATACACCACTGCACAGCACGCCTTGATAGAAAGAAGGATCAGCTGGACACGTGAAGACCACCACAGTACAGATACAACACTACACCGCACGCCTTGATAGAAAGAAGGATCAGCTGGACATGTGAAGACCACCACAGTACAGATACACCACTGCACCGCACGCCTTGATAGAAAGAAGGATCCGCTGGACATGTGAAGACCACCACAGTACAGATACACCACTGCACCGCACGTCTTAATAGAAAGAAGGATCAGCTGGACATGTGAAGACCACCACAGTACACATACACCACTGCACCGCACGTCTTGATAGAAAGAAGGATCAGCTGGACACATGAAGACCACCACAGTACAGATACAACACTGCACCGCACGACTTGATAGAAAGAAGGATCAGCTGGACACATGAAGACCACCACAGTACAGATACAACACTGCACCGCACGTCTTAATAGAAAGAAGGATCAGCTGGACATTTGAAGACCACCACAGTACAGATACATCACTGCACCGCACGTCTTGATAGAAAGAAGGATCAGCTGGACATGTGAAGACCACCACAGTACAGATACAACACTGCACTGCACGTCGTAATAGAAAGAAGGATCAGCTGGACATGTGAAGACCACCACAGTTCAGATACACCACTGCACCGCACGTCTTGATAGAAAGAAGGATCAGCTGGACACATGAAGACCACCACAGTACAGATACACCACTGCACCGCACGTCTTGATAGAAAGAAGGATCAGCTGGACACATGAAGACCACCACAGTACAGATACAACACTGCACTGCACGTCTTAATAGAAAGAAGGATCCGCTGGACATGTGAAGACCACCACAGTACAGATCGCCACTGCACCGCACGTCTTGATAGAAAGAAGGATCAGCTGGACATGTGAAGACCACCACAGTACAGATACAACACTGCACCGCACGTCTTGATAGAAAGAAGGATCAGCTGGACACATGAAGACCACCACAGTACAGATACAACACTGCACAGCACTACTTGATAGAAAGAAGGATCAGCTGGACACGTGAAGACCACCACAGTACACATACACCACTGCACAGCACGCCTTGATAGAAAGAAGGATCAGCTGGACACGTGAAGACCACCACAGTACAGATACAACACTGCACCGCACGCCTTGATAGAAAGAAGGATCCGCTGGACATGTGAAGACCACCACAGTACAGATACACCACTGCACCGCACGCCTTGATAGAAAGAAGGATCCGCTGGACATGTGAAGACCACCACAGTACAGATACACCACTGCACCGCACGCCTTGATAGAAAGAAGGATCAGCTGGACATGTGAAGACCACCACAGTACAGATACACCACTGCACTGCACGCCTTGATAGAAAGAAGGATCCGCTGGACATGTGAAGACCACCACAGTACAGATACACCACTGCACTGCACGCCTGGATAGAAAGAAGGATCCGCTGGACACGTGAAGACCACCACAGTACAGATACACCACTGACTTAACCACTAATAAAAGCATCGCAACATTTCATCCATATTTTTACACTTTCAGCTCAACTTCACACTTGGAGAACGAGTCCGACGGTGGTTTTGAAAACGACTTCTGTCTCTCTGGCCACAGAAGACACTGAGAAACTCTTCCAGGGAAAAAACATTCAAAGACACAAGCCAAGCTGCGACTGTTGTGAAACCATCTGCTGCTTCCGACTTGTCCTTGCAGTGAACTGTGACTGAGACGCTTCAGTGGAAAAAAAAAAGACGTTTTCATTTTAATGTAGATTAAGTTACATTTGAATTTTGCCGTTTTACTTTACGTGTGTATCAGAAGATTTTTATAATTTTTTTTTTTTTTTTTACGTGTGGAAAATAACTTTGTCAGCACTTTTTAAAAAATACTTCTGCTTCAACAGCAAAGTTAAAAATACATTTAAATAGTAAAAATTTGCCAGACTATCAAAAAATCTGCTTTTCTCAGATCAATTTGTTCGATGGGCAACATCTTGGATGCATTTTCAGGGCTCATTGGTTTATGTCAGCGGTGTATCTTAAACTTAAATAAACACAAACTATTTTATTGTTTTCGTCATGAGGTTAGATGTTTTATTCATTTTTTTCAGAATACAAGCCTAGTGTTCGCGGTTTAAAAAGACTGAATCAATCACGTTCTAAAATAGTTTATTTAAATTTTCCGGGAAATATAATATTTTTATGATGGTAAGAGGCTGTGTACTGGAAAGAATCTGATGATACGATACAGAGACAACCATACGATATATAGTGATACTGTAGTACCAAGTATATATGTGTAGTATTGTCCAGTACTTGACTCTGGTGTTGTAGTATTTACAGACAACATGACTTTTGATGAAGTCGTAACTGCTTTCATTTGTTTTCAAACCAAAATATGTTCAAAGATCAGCTTTAAAAGCTGCTTCAGTCATTGTATCCTCTCGTCCTCAGTCATCGCTGGGATCTTGCAGGATTTAAAATGATAGTTCACTAAAAATTCAAACTTCAATCTTTTTCTACTCTCATTCTGACTTAAGGTTGGGATTGTTTTCAGAGTATTGTGTTCTTTTTAGAGTTATACACAAAAAAGTTTGTTCATTTTAATGCAGCAACTGGAGCTCAGTTGTATTCGTCTTCATCTTCTTCCAAAAAGACGCTTAAAAACATCCAAATACCTCCATAATCCTCGTCTGTAACGTCCCTCTTGTATTGAAGCCTCGACATAATTAATAAAAAATAAACAAGTCTAAATATTTAAGAAGTTTAATTTCAACCAAACCATGAAAAAACCCTGTAAATATTTCCATGTGAATTGTAAATTGAACATTATTGAATTGTCTTATTTTATATTACTTCAACTGCTTTCTTATTTTTTCAAACTTTGAAAAAATTTGTCCAAACATCAGCTTTAAAAGCTGCTGGAGTCGACCGTATCCTCTCATCCTCAGTCATCGCAGGATTTTCTTTTCCCCTCTTTTCTTCCTTTAACTGCATGGGACGTAATGACTGCTGGCCTCTAGTGGCCCGAAGTTTGATTTGTAAAACGAAAATGAACATAAGATGTAAATATTTTCATGTTAATCCTAAATATTCAATTTATGATCTTATTATTTATTTTGAATAAACTTTATTTAAATGTGAACCATAACATAAACAAAAAAAACACTGTATCCATTTTATAAACACAAATAATTGACATTTTTTTCCTGCTTTTGATGCCAAACTAAGGATCCATTTTGGGAATCACCTGGAACTCCGTGTCACATAAAGCTCTGCAGCTCAGGCTGGATCACGTCTGTCAGTCACGACAACACCTGAGGCGGCGTCGAACCGACACACGTCGAAACAGCCACGATTACACAAGAGGTGACGCCAAGGGTGTGTGTGTGTGTGTGTGTGTGTGTGTGTGTGTGTGTGTGTGTGTGTGTGTGTGTGTGTGTGTGTGTGTGTGTGTGTGTGTGTGTGTGTGTGTGTGTGTGTGTGTGTGTGTGTGTGTGTGTGTGTGTGTGTGTGTGTGTGTGACATCAGGACATCAAGCTCTTAAATGAGGCCATTGACACAAGCAGAACAAACGAGCTTCACAACTGTGTTTTTGTTCTAACCAACAGCCGCCACTAGAGGGCAGCACAGCTCCATTCTCTCTCCATCATGAGCCTGTCGTCACGTAAACAAGAGCGTAGTAGCGACACTGAGCATGCGCGGGACAGAAAGGTCACCTGGTGAAGATGGAAAATCGAATAAAGATGAACCTTTTCATCTAATTTACTCCTGACACATTTTATGTATTATATTCGAAGAGAAGTAGAAACAGTAAGTAATTTAAGTAAGTAATTTGTATTTATGTAGCGCTTTTCCAGACCAGGGTCACAAAGCGCTTAAACAATCAAAACAATATTCAATAAAGTATATATTTTAAAGGTCAAGATAATACTGAGAACAACACAGGAGTTCCAGAAAACAGGATAGTGTTAAGTAAGAACTCTTATGTTGTTTAACATCAATTTTCAACACAAAAATGAATGAATTATAGAATAAAATATTGTAAACACTTCAATATATATACATTCGTTTTTGTCTCAGTTTCATATGGTTGATAAAAGCCACATAAACATAACTATGCCATAAAAACTGTCATTTAAAGGCGTTTTTAGGTCTTTAAAAAAACAAAAAAAAACGCATCAAATTCACCCAGACAGGTTATTCAAAATGTCTTATTTGAAGATATTGAAACATAAACTTACAAAAAAATAAAAAGAAAGAAACCTTTGTGTCGTTTGTTGTATTAGGACATTATTTTTGGAAACTTTATAAGAAAACCTCTTTTCCTTTCTTCCCAGACTTTTTTTTTTTTAATTTTCAGGCGTCTGTTTCAATATCTTGAATATTAAGACTTGGATGTTTAAAAACTATATTGTCTGTACGTGACAGGTAAATATAGATCTTTAATAAGTAAAATAAGATTATATTTTTACTTAAAAACTGCCATTTCTGAAGAGTTTTAAAGAGGAACTCTTGGAAAACAAGAAAATAAAAGTTTTTTTTTGGTAATAATAGCTTCATAGTAATAACGCTTCTTTTTTAGCCACTGTGTCAATATGTGGAGCCAAATATACATAACTATGCCAAAAACTGTCATTTAAAAGCGTTTTTAGGTCTATTTTTTAAATAAAAACAGGCTCAAATTCAACATGAACATAGAAAAAATGACAACAAAGAAATCTTTGTGTCGTTTATTGTATAATGACATTATTTTAGTTTTTGGAAACCTTATTAGAAAACATCTTTAACCCCAGAATTGTTTTCAATTTTCAGGTGTAATATTCGTTTTAATATCTTGAATATAAAGACTTGAATATATTGTACATGACAGGTAAATATAGATAAATAATCAGTAAAATAAGATTATATTTGACTTTAAAATGTTGTAAAGAGGAACTCTGGGAAAACAAGACGATAAAAGTAGTTTCTTGTGGTAATAACAGCGTCATAATAATAATCAATAGTGTCTCTCGCAGCATCTTTAAAAGACATGAAACTAAATGAATAAACTCAACTGCCAGAGTCGATTCAGAAGCAGCTTTGTTCCCGTGTTATTACACAACAGAAGCCTTTTTAAAATAGGTATGAGCTAATGCTTCCTCTGGGAGTTTCCGTCCGGGCACTGAACCCTCCATCATCGCCCACTTCAGGGTGTGGTTCCCGTCGCCCCGCCAGGAGCAGAAACGCTCCGGCGCTCTGTGGCTTCGGGTGATTGCTCGGGTTGACCAAAAGTGGTGTGTGTGTGTGTGTGTGTGTGTGTGTGTGTGTGTGTGTGTGTGTGTGTGTGTGTGTGTGTGTGTGTGTGTGTGTGTGTGTGTGTGTTGATGTGTGTTGATGTGTGTTGATGTGTGTGTGTGTGTGTGTGTGTGTTGATGTGTGTGTGTGTGTTGATGTGTGTGTGTGTGTGTGTGTGTGTGTGTGTTGATGTGTCTGTGTGTGTGTTGATGTATGTGTGTGTGTGTGTTGATGTGTGTGTGTGTGGATGCGTGTGTTGATGTGTGTGTGTGTGTGTTGATGTGTGTTGATGTGTGTGTGTGTGTGTGTGTGTGTGTGTGTGTGTGTGTGTGTGTGTGTGTGTGTGTGTGTGTGTGCGTGTGTGTGTGCGTGTGTGTGCGTGTGTGTGTGTGTGTGTGTGTGTGTTGATGTGTGTGTGTGTGAGGACGACAATGGACAAACCAAAGTCCCGCCGCCAAGAAGACGCTCACCCTTCAGGAAGGATAAAGCCCGGAGGCTACACATGCTAACACCTCGGGCGTCCGTGATTATCTAAATCTATGACCTTCACATCCCTCGCTGTGACATCACGGGTCTGGCCACGGTCAGCAAAGGTAACATATGCTGCAACAACACCTCCTCCTCCTCCCTCCTCCCTCCATCCCTCCTCTCCTCCTCCCTGCACTCCCTCTATCCAGTGAAATACAAGCCAAACATCATCTTCCATTTATGCTATTGATCCAGTTCGTACATCGAAGTGAGGTGAAATAGCATTAGCAGCATAGCTCGCCGACAAACGCTAGTATGTTGGCATGGCAACCAAGACAACAAACACATGAAAAATGGATATAAAACTATTCAATAGTCTGCCATAAACAATTTCAAGTTAAGAAAAATGACAATAGTTTTAAGACCATGACTATTGGATGCGGTAATCATGATGTTAAATAGCATTAGCATCATAGCTAGCCGGCAAACACTAGTATGTTGGCATGGCAACGAAGAAAACAAAAACACATGAAAAATAGATAAAAAACGATTAAATATTCTGCCATAAACACATTTAAGTTAAGAAGAATGACAAAAGTATAAAGACTATGAGTATTGAACGAGCTATCATGATGTGAAATAGCATTAGCATCATAGCTAGCCAACAAACACTAGTAACTGCAACACCAGAGTCAAGTACTCGACAATACAAAACATATATACTTGTTACTACACTATCAAAACACAAGAGTCAAGTACTGGACAATAATACACATAAATACTTGTTACTACACTATCACAACACCAGAGTCAAGTACTGGACAATACTACACATATATACTTGTTACTACAGTATAACAACACCAGAGTCTAGTACTGGACAATACTACAAATACATCCTTGTTACTACACTATCACAACACAAGAGTCAAGTACTGGACAATACTACACATATATACTTGTTACTACACTATCACAACACCAGAGTCAAGTACTGGACAATACTACAAATACATCCTTGTTACTACACTATCACAACACAAGAGTCAAGTACTGGACAATACTACAAATACATCCTTGTTACTACACTATCACAACACAAGAGTCAAGTACTGGACAATACTACACATATATCCTTGTTACTACACTATCACAACACCAGAGTCAAGTACTCGACAATACTACACATAAATCCTTGTTACTACACTATCACAACACCAGAGTCAAGTACTGGACAATACTACACATAAATCCTTGTTATTACACTATCACAACACCAGAGTCAAGTACTGGACAATACTACAAATATATACTTGTTACTACACTATCACAACACCAGAGTCAAGTACTGGACAATACTACACATAAATCCTTGTTATTACACTATCACAACACCAGAGTCAAGTACTGGACAATACTACAAATATATACTTGTTACTACACTATCACAACACCAGAGTCAAGTACTGGACAATACTACAAATACATCCTTGTTACTACACTATCACAACACAAGAGTCAAGTACTGGACAATACTACACATAAATCCTTGTTATTACACTATCACAACACCAGAGTCAAGTACTCGACAATACTACACATAAATCCTTGTTACTACACTATCACAACACCAGAGTCAAGGACCGGACAATACTACACATATATACTTGTTACTACACTATCACAACACCAGAGTCAAGTACTCGACAATACTACACATAAATCCTTGTTACTACACTATCACAACACCAGAGTCAAGTACTCGACAATACTACACATAAATCCTTGTTACTACACTATCACAACACCAGAGTCAAGTACTGGACAATACTACAAATATATACTTGTTACTACACTATCACAACACAAGAGTCAAGTACTGGACAATACTACAAATACATCCTTGTTACTACACTATCACAACACAAGAGTCAAGTACTGGACAATACTACACATAAATCCTTGTTATTACACTATCACAACATCAGAGTCAAGTACTCGACAATACTACAAATACATCCTTTTTACTACACTATCACAACACCAGAGTCAAGGACTGGACAATACTACAAATACATCCTTGTTACTACACTATCACAACACCAGAGTCAAGTACTCTACAATACTACAAATACATCCTTGTTACTACAGTATCACTATATATAGTATTGTTGTATCGGTATCGTCATACGTATCATGTCAACAGATTGTAACGAGTACACAACCCCGATTCTTTCAAATTTCAAACCAAAAATGTAACAAAAAGTTACAAAAAAAAGGACTTTTTGACTACTTTGTGTTTCTCTTAAAGGCACAAACCATCCATTCGGTTTCAACAGATCCAGTCTCTAGCTCTAACGGGACCCGCGGTCCTGGGGGTTAGACACGGATCAACCGATGCGACCAGAACGGATCAGATCAGATAAACCAGAACCTTTGCCGCTCACGGGTAGAAAAGCCTTTTTTTTTTCCCCTCCCCGAGTCATCACTTTTTGTTCCTCAACATGCAGCGTCAGCATGTTCTCTCATGACCAATGTGTCCTTTCGCTCAGATCGTTCATCTCCCCCCTCCGTGCACACTCTCCCCCCTTCCGTGCACACTCTCCCCCCTTCCGTGCACACTCGTCTGTGCAGGTAGAAAAAAAAAAAAAAGGTGGAGAAACGGATGAAAAAGAGGTGAAGATGAAGCGCAGGAATCAGAGGTGAATAAGCAACACGGCGGATGTTTAACCAGCGTCATCAAACAGAGAAATAAATCGTCTATGGACGGCCGCCCGGGGGAGGACGCGGGGGAGCGAGGGGGAGGCGGATGAAGGGGGGAGTCAGTGCTGCACTGCAATGCGGTGCAACTTGTAGAGGTTGAAATGTGGCCTTGTGTACTTTTGTGTAGCGGTGCGTGTCCTCGACTGCATTCCTTTGTAATGGCAGTGTTATTGCACACGTCACACACACGCAAGAAATCAATTTGGCTTTCCTTGGAGAAGTTTTTTGGTTGTTTTTTGTTTTTTTCTGGAGGTATTTCAGGGAAGTGTGTTACTATACATCTAGAAGGAAAATACAACTTGTGAGTCAATAAGTAGTAGTTCTTTTTAATGATATTATTTTTGCCTTCGTGTTCAAAGTTATTACGATATTAGTCCTTGAAATGTTTTCAGCCCGAGAACATTTTGGTCACAAACAGAAACTGCACCAGATAAAAACTAACAGGGACTTTTGTAAAAAATCTTTGTATATACTGTATATTGTGAAATAACACGTTTTTCAAATTTTTATTATATTCTCATTTAAGTATTTTATTTCATTTTTGTTTTTTTTTCTTTTCAGCTGATGCTGCTGTAAACAAAAAAAATCCCCTCGTGGGACTAATAAAGGAAACATCTTTTATTTCTCCACTCAAATACAGCAGGTCATTTTTTTTAATGGCAGTAAAAAATGTAAAAACTAAAAAGTATTTGCGCATAATTTATTAATCATATATTTTTAAAGTCCTGCACCAGTACTGTGTGTTTTTAAACTGTTTATTCAAAGTTGAAATTTTACTTTTTTTGCAAGCACAAACTTTCGGTCCAGAATTTTCACGACTTTCTTTCCGACTCTTTTTCTAACTTAGGAAACAATCCGACTCCAAATCCTTCTCAAATTTTTCTTTAAAACAGCATTACTTTTGACACCTATGTTTCAATTTTTAATCCCCGATAGTGTGATTTTTAATTTTTTACACTTAAATTTTGACCAATCGTTTTGATAGACAGTTTTTGATTTGTTTACATTTGATGTTTTCTTTTCTGCCCAGATGGTCTTTGACCTTGTGTAAATAAAGATTTAAAAAAACATGTGAGGGTCCTTTAAGATATTTTATTTTATTTTAATAATTTTTCTAGATAAGTATCTTTAAAGTAGTTAAATAAATGTGGAATGAACACATCAAAATCCAGTTAGTAGAGACTGGATTAACCTTTTTTTTTAATAGAAATAGAACGTTTTGTTCACATTTTCGATAAAATACAATACTTTTCTTGGATAAATTCCTCTCGGCATCAACTTATCGGTCAATATATCATGTTTAAAGGTATTTTAAATCGTTACTTATTCACCTATTATAGCCAATATAATAGTTCAAAGTAGGGCTGCGCGATATATCGAAAATATATCGATATATATTGGCATGTGCGATATGCATATCGAAAAAATGTGTGAAAATTTATCATTTTTTATTGTTTAAATCAACTTGACCAATCAGTGTCACGTTCTGTAAAGTTGTCAATTTGTACTTCTATGTCTCGTTGTTGTTTACGTCTCCGTCCGTCTGTGAACTGTGCAGCTTGCTAGGCTCGGTTGATATGGCGACGTGTCTTGCAGATTTTTTTAAAGAAAAATATATCGCATTAATATCGATATCGCACTTCAAGACACCAATATCGAACATCGCACATATTGCCAATATATGTTCTTGGGTGGGGGGGGTGTGTGTCCCAGCTACACGGGGCGACAGGCGGGTCCAGCCACCGAGAAACTCACACCGAGTTCGATAATAAATTCAATCTAATGCTAAAAGTCTGAAGATTTCATGCATTGAAAACCAGGATTTTTTGTGCGAGTGTTTTCTATTCATTTGCACAAAACATCTCCGCCACCATGTGACCGAAATCCTTGTCCTTGATTCGCTGCTCAAGGCTTCTTGTCTGCAAGACTCCTCGTCGCTAACTTCACATTCGGCTGCCGCCGGAGTCGCGATCGTTTTTTCCAATCGGTCTCTCGCTCCGACACACTCCGTCCGCCCCCTCGTTCACCCCCGTCTGGAACATCGCCCCCTCGGACCCCCGACCGACCTCTGTAGTGACCAGAACTAAAGTGTTGACGATCCGAAGCTCAAACTTGCTTTTGAACAAGCATCTCCAGTCTATTCCCGAGCGTGAGTGACAGCCAGGGTTGATGGCAGCGACACGGGTCAACACACATGCAGCAGTCCTTGATTATTGTGTAACTTCTGCTGCTCCTCCCCGAAAAAAAAAGGAGGTCATCCATGATATTTTCTCCTCTTCTGGCAAAGTCTGTTTGAACATCCACTTTTTTTAAGGGTTTAGAAAAGGTTGCTTTTTTATTTCATTTGGAATTTGGATTTTTATTGGATATTAAAACCACAGAAAGAATCAAGAATTAAATAAGTAATAACTGATTCATTTTGTTACGCAACCTTCATCATTCCACCTTTCGGAGGATTTGAATGAGGATTTCAATGCATAAAAGGCTCTTAACCATATTTTGGAAGTCTGTTTTAATGGTAGTTTTGCATCAAGATGTTATCTTAGATTTGACTAGTTTTTGTCACATTCATTCTCTTTGAAAACTCGGCAAAGTGGTCAAAATTAAAGCATAGGGGATCAAAATAACAGCGTAGAAGTTAGAAGTCAGAAATCACACTAGAGGGGATTAAAAATCACAATGCAGGGGTCAAAATTACAGCATTTTGGATTAAATATAACAACACAGGGGTCAAAATTAAAGCATAGGGGATTAAATATTACAATGCAGGGGTCAAAATTAAAGTGTAAAGGATTAAAAATCCCAACACGGGTCAAAAATAAAGCATAGGGGATTAAATATAACAACACAGGGGTCAAAATTAAAGTGTAAAGGATTAAAAATCCCAACACGGGTCAAAAATAAAGCATAGGGGATTAAATATAACAACACAGGGGGCAATATAAACGTAGGGAATTAAAAATCACAACGCAGGGGTCAAAATTACAGCATTTTGGATTAAATATAACAACACAGGGGTCAAAATTAAAGCATTGGGGATTAAATATTACAATGCAGAGGTCAAAATTAAAGTGTAAAGGATTAAAAAAGAAAAGCTTTTGGGATTTAGAATCAAAACGCAGGGGTCAAAATTAAAGTGTAGCGGATTAAATATCACAGCATTGGGGAATTAAAATCACAAGATGGGGGTCAAAATTAAAGTGTGGCAGATTAAATGATCACAACGCAGGGGTCAAAATTAAAGCGTAAAGGATTAAAAATCACAACATTGGGGATTAAAAGTAAAAACGCAGTCGTCAAAATGAAAGCAAAGGGGATTAAATATAACAACACAGGGGTCAAAATTAAAGTGTAGAGGATTAAAAATCCCAACACGGGTCAAAAATAAAGCATAGGGGATTAAATATAACAACACAGGGGGCAATATAAACGTAGGGAATTAAAAATCACAACGCAAGGGTCAAAATTAATCCGTAGGGATTAAATATCACAATGCAAGGGTCAAAATTAATCCGTAGGGATTAAATATCACAATGCAAGGGTCAAAATTAATCCGTAGGGATTAAATATCACAACGCAGCAGTCAACATTAAAGTTTAAGTGATTCAAAATCATTACACAAGGGTCAAAATCAAAGTCTAGGGGATTGAAGATCACAACACAATGGTCAAAAATGAAAGCGTAAAGGATTTAAATTCTTAACGCAGCGGTCAAAACCAATCATAGTGGATACAAAAATCAAAACACAGTTAAAAAAAAACCTAGGGGATTAAAAATCACAGTATAACTATAATCCACTTTGATGGGGAGAACACTAGTTTAAGTGAAATATTTATATTAAAGAGAAACCTTTAAATATCACAACATCTAACAATTAACAGAACCATACCATAAATATTTATGATAAAAAAAACAACAACAGTTGTGCAGTCGTGGTATTGATACTTTAAAATCAGTATCATATCCAAATACAACACCTTAGTTAAGATATTTTTGAGTCTCAGTAAGAAATATATATTTATAAAGATGAAACATTTTAGTTTCGATACTTTTGACCACCCTAGTCTATTGAGTGAAAAATAGGTGAAATAAAAAGCCTCCTTTTTTTATTTAATCATGGGAGAATCGAGACAAACTTTCCATCTGACCTCAAGGCTTCATATCTTCATACTTTTGCTTCTCTAAAGACTTGAGCCGTCAACACTTTCCAGCGCCTCACGGTTTACTCTTTAATTGGCTCCGGATCTCTTTCATCTCCGCAAATTAACAGTTTGTTTTTTTTTTTCCACCAGGAACATTTGTTCTCAGTATATTCATAATTGACTTGTTGTGTTGCTCTCGCGTCGAGTCAAAATTGTACAACCACCGAGAACTAACGCGGTTTAATGATTTATCGCACCTCACTAAATACTGCACCAACCTAAAAATAATCCCGGGCTGTTTACCTACACCTGCTGTTGTGCGGCCGGCAGGAGCGGTTGTGTAGGAACGGTTGTGTGTTCAGAGCGCATATGTGCGTCCGCTCTTCGTCTGGAGCCCTATGTGGGTCGAGCATTTGGTTGCCAAGGCATTTGTTCAACCAGGAAGCGGTCCAACGTGGTCGAGCCACCAGGTGACATCTGGACGACCACCTCCCGGCGCAGTCATCCAGCGCCGCCACCTGAGCCGCAGAATATGTCGACTGGCAAGAGAACGGCGAGTCCACGTGACCCATACGTGCGCGGATATTTAGATGTTTGGTCGGCATCCAAGGAATTTTTAAAACATCCATTATTCATGTCAAGTAAAGTGAATAACCGTCTTGAAGTTCTCAAAAAAAAGGGTCATTTGCTCAATTCGTTCTTGGAAAAAACGTGTTTTTTTGGTCGGACCTTTAAGTCTGAGACCATGCAAGCAAAACAGATCTGATAATGAGTGCAGACATGACAGACAATTTAATTCTAAAAATATATATATATATATATTATGAGTGTTATGAACTCTATCTATCCATCATTCAACCATGACTAAATTCCAAGTATAAAAATTAGAGAATCAATAATCAATAAACCAATATATATCTATATATTTTTTAAATGTTACTGTATCAATATTCAACAACACTGTATCTTTTATTTGGAAAAAAAAGGTTTATCCTCAATTCCTTTATTGGGTTCTTTGAAATCATATATCATAGTTATTTTATGGTTTATATTTCAAAGAGGTTAAATATTTACATTTTATTTATATAAATGTTTATGTAGTTATATTAGTTACAATTAATTATTAATCACAAAAAATAAACAAACGAAAAACAACAAACAAACAATGAAATCCCACCAGCTTTTAAAGCCCGATTTTTTGGACATATTTTAACTTTCCGTTCTGTTAATTCTGATTCCAGATCCTACTGGATTCCAATCTGTACTTTGACATATGTCTTAAAAATGTATTTACTTCCTTTTTAAAAAATAGCTTTAGTCTTAAACAACTAATTTCATTTTCTGAACACACTGTACATCGTCCAATCACAATCAAGCCTGCCTAAACTCCGCCTCTGGCTAAACCAGAATACTGGTGCTGTGTCTCAAATCGCATACTAGCGTACTAAAAGTTAGTATTTTTAGTGCGTTAGTGCGTCTCAATTCTTAGTATGCGAAATTTAGTGCGCCATGCACACTAAATTGGCGTACTAACACGCCCACAAAACTGAGCATGGTTCGATGGACACTAAACACACTAAACAGCCGCCATCTTAGTGACGTTTTAAACGGAAGTTACGTCATATATAAATGCATATATATACATATACTTACAGGTGCATTTTCAGCAGCAGTAGGAGGATAAACACGTCTTCGCCGCTGATACCAGCTTAAATATCTCGCGATTATTTAGATTCTCATATTTTTTCTTTATTTCTTTTTCCAAACTTGCAATACGTGCTGCCAGCAGGTGGCGATAGCGTTCAAACAGCTGGTTGAAACATCGTTAAATAGAAGTAGAAGAAGAAGCTGTCATGTGATCTCCGGTTAGTGTGTAGCAGCAGAGTTTGATTTGAGACATACTATCTGTGGAGAATTTGCGTACTAGTTAGTACGTACACTAAACTGATGCATACTAACTTCTAGCATACTAAGAGTAGTATGCGATTTGAGACACAGCATGGATCTCCAAGATGGCCAAGACCACGAAGTGGCTTCAGACTAAGTAACGTCCCTGATTCTTTGTCCATATTTTACAGTCCATGGGAAGTACTCAGTGTTCGGATTTTTCAGACGATGGTTGACGCAAGTCTCTCCTTGTTAATCTGGGTTTTAGCAAGAAATAAATATGGACAAATGCGATTTCTTTTGTGGTGCTGGATAGATTTATCTTTATCGTAACGTCTTTCACTCACCAAGTCCGGGGCTCAGACTGCAAACCTCTCAGACCTCCTTTTTATTCACTCCTTCTTGGCGGCCGAGGCTTTCCCACACCGCCTCTATCCAGCGGCTGCAGATAGGATTACTACTGAGGTAATCGAAAGTAGGCCAAGACGCGTTCACATTTCTCAGTGTGTGTCACGTATATTGTGAGTGGGTGGGATGAGTCAAAATAAAAGGCTTGAGAAAGGAGGGCAGAGCCAGCACGAGGGGTTTTGTTTACAAGAGAATTCTCATCAAAACTCACAATAAGGGAAGAAGTGTTAATGGAGCCATTTGCGTCAATTAAATATTAAGAAATTTAATTATACATATAAAAAAAACTGATTTCTTTCTCATCATATTTTACTCTTTTTTTTGTTTTCTTATCTAAATGTCTTGTATGTGTTTATTTGTAAAAGCATGATTTAAAAAAAATAAAAAAAAGGTTACAATAAAAGAAAGAGTTGGGTTAGCACCAATTTATATACATGTTTTTTGGTTCACAGTAAAAAAAAATGTCAAAACACTAAATAGAAAACACCCAAATCTATCATAACTGTTTATATATGTCATAATACGATTATTTCATGAAAGTCATTTTTACTTAAAAATACATGCTTTTCTTGTTTTAATTCAACCAATTTTCCATTAATAAATCATGCCTTTTAAAATATATTTTGATTTCCCTTAAAATATATATACGTAAAATAGATGATATATAACTATTATTAGTTTTTTATTTGTTTGTGCTTTGGTATTGCAAAATATGTGGGATTCATAAATTTGGTTTAGTGTAAAAAAGTCCCATATTTAATTTACAATTAACAAATATTACCTCGTGTTCATTTTGTTGTTTCAATTAAAGTTCTGGTACGTCATTCGGGAAACTCTACTGTACTTTACTATACAACAAGTACTCTACTGTACAAAAAGTTTCTGTTTCGCGACGAAAGTTTGGTGAAAAGGACAGTTTTATCCTAATCCTGGATGTGATGATGTGGCCACTAGATGGCAGCAGTCATTGAAGTCTAAAGAAAAAGATCCCGGTTGAAGACTGTGGACGAGAGGATACAGTAGACTCCAGCTGCCTTTTAAGTTGATGTTTGGACATATTTTGAAGTTTAGTTCTATTAGTTTACATTAAGGATCATGATGTCACTAAAATTCAGTGTCGCCTAAAATTATTCGAGTGTACGGAAATATTTCGCATTGAATTGTATCATGAACTAAGTACATCGTATCGAATAATATCATGAGATTAGTGATTTGCTACAGCCCTCTCCCAGGAGGTCCTCTTGGTCAAAGCAGATCCAAATTTTTTGGATGAATCCTGTTAAAATCATGTCTAGTTACAGGCGAATTTACAAAATATATATATATTTTTAATTTATCAATGAAAATCTGCAACATATAAAACATATTGGATAATTTATTTTTTATTTGGGATCTTCATATAAAACAACCGTGGGCTTTCTAGAACATAAATACATTAAAAAAAATCATCAGTAATAAAAGAACATTTATCCGAGTGACGTCATCTTCATGTAATCGACGTGAACCTGAAGCCACTCCTTGTACTTGTGAGTGAAAAGAACTGTTTCCTGACGTGTTGAAATATTCAAAAGACAGGAACAACCGGTTACTTTCAGACCAAGTGTTGAATGAAAGAAGGGGATTCCAGCGAAGAAACTCACAGCAAACATAAGCGTCACCCTCGGGATCTATGAAAAGCGTCAAGATATCAGAACGTACTTCCCTCCGAAGAGGCAGTGAAAGAGCTGTACAGAAGAAAGTGGTGGCGTTGTACTCTGGAGGATGAACACAGAGAAATTGTTGCGTTAGAAAAAAAATACTACAGACCCTTTTTCTCTCATGTAAGAGTGATGTGTTTTAAGTGTTTATGGAGGAACATAACAGCAGATGTGGACAGTGAAGGGTATGAGTCACTACAGGTGGAGGTTTAAGAATTGAGTGAAGGACGAGTCAAGGTTTGGATGAATGAGTAAGAAATACTCATGTTTTTAACAAAAAAAAAAAAAAAAAAAAGTAAAAATAATTCAGTTACGTTAATAAGTGCCTACATAAGCATCTTTGTATCCTAGTATTTTGGTATTCATCTACATTTGTATATATCTACGTATCTACGCTAGTATCTACACAAGTATCTACGCTAGTATCGACGCTAGCACTTACGCAAGTATCTATGCATCTATCTACACAACTATCTACCCTAGTATCTATTGATCTATCTACACAAGTATCTACGCTAGTATCTATTGATCTATCTACACAAGTATCTACGCTAGTATCTATTGATCTATCTACACAAGTATCTACGCATCTATCTACGCTAGTATCTACGCTAGTATCTACACTAGTATCTACGCAAGTATCTATTGATCTATCTACACAAGTATCTACGCATCTATCTACGCTAGTATCTACGCTAGTATCTACGCTAGTATCTACGCTAGTATCTACACTAGTATTTACGCTAGTATCTATTGATCTATCTACACAAGTATCTACGCATCTATCTACGCTAGTATCTACGCAAGTATCTATGCATCTATCTACACAACTATCTACCCTAGTATCTATTGATCTATCTACACAAGTATCTACGCTAGTATCTATTGATCTATCTACACAAGTATCTACGCATCTATCTAAGCTAGTATCAACGCTAGTATCTACACTAGTATCTACGCAAGTATCTATGCATCTATCTACACAACTATCTACCCTAGTATCTATTGATCTATCTACACAAGTATCTACGCTAGTATCTATGCATCTATCTACGCTTGTATCTACACTAGTATCTACGTAAATATCTACGCAGGTATCTATGCATCTATTTAAGCTAGTATCCACGCTAGTATCTAAGATAGGATCTACGCTAGGATCTACGCTAGGATCTACGCTAGGATCTACGCTAGGATCTACGCTAGGATCTACGCTAGGATCTACGCTAGGATCTATGCTAGTATCCACACTAGTATCCACGCTAGCATCCTCGTAGCATCTACGTAAGTATCTATGCAAGTATCTATGCATGTATCTATGCATCTATTTACGCAAGTATCTACGCTAGTATCCACGCTAGTATCTATGCTAGTATCTATCCTAGTATCTATGCTAGTATCTACGCTAGTATCTACACAAGTATCTACGCAAGTATCTACATAAGTATCTACACAAGTATCTACGCAAGTATCTACGCATCTATCTACGCTAGTATCTGCATATGTATCTACGTTAGTATCTACGCTAGTATCTACGCTAGTATCTACGATTTAAAAACCCATGTTTTTAACAGTTAAATAAATAAACAAAAGTAAAAATAATTCAAGGTTTTATGTAGTTGCTGTATTACAGTATGTTTTAATAAACTCTGCATAGGAAAAATGACAATACTAGCAGAAATATAATCTCTGATAAAAGGACTTTCTTGAGGGGGAAAAAGAAAATAAAAAAAGGCAGTTAAATTAAAAAGAAGTGACAGCTTCCTGGTGACTTGTTGTTGGTGTCAATCTGCCGGCACAGAAACCACAGAGGGGGAAGTGAGGCATGGTCAGATCTGCCGGCGGCACTCTGGCCTTTTGACTTCATTCCAACTCTATTCCCCCATTTCCCTACTAGTCACGTCTTTTCTTCCCTCTTTTCAAGCACACAGCCTCAGCAACGAGGATTTAGGGGCTCTCGGTGACATTTTCGGCGCACAAGTGCTCATGGGTAAATATAGAAAATTGCACTTGACATCTGTAAAGAGTTCCTGAACTATTGGTATTTTCATTAAACATTTCATTACGGCTGCAGAAACATTGACAAAAAAACAAAATAATACTTTGATATAGTTATTTTTACTATTATTTTACATCTCAAGAAAAAAGATATGAAAAATAAGACTGTAAAGTAAATTTAATGTACGAATTATAACAAATTTGCAGCATTTATAGGTACATAACTTATCATTTAAGTCAAATAGTTGGAGATAAAACTCAACAAAAACAGCACAGTTGGATAAAACGCATCATTCCTAAACCCCACATTTAGTCCACGATCCAGAACCGGTTCCCCTCGCTCTAGTCCGAGCGGCGGGACATCACTCTAATGAATGAATCATCGTCGTAGCCGAATAAAAGCTTGTTTCATTTGCTTGTTACAGTCAAAAGAAGCTCTCGAGGCATTAAGTCGTAGCTGCGTATTCGACATCCCGCCGTCTCGAGGGACGAGGGCAGAGATTATGCAAGGTTTACAATTCCAGCTCCACAGCAATGCCTTTTGAAAGAGAAGGGATTTTGGCCTAATGGATAGAAAGACAAAGAATGTTTTTTTTATTTCATTTTGTCTGTACAGTCTAACCACAGGGTCAGAGTACCGGGTCACGAGGCCCTTTGATGCCAGGCCACACAGAAGAAAAGAAAAAAATATTTTTTATTGATTTTTACTGTTTACTTTGTTTGTTTTATTTTGAAAAATAGACCAGATTTCCTCTAGGGTGACTTTAGCCTGACTTTTTTTTAAAAAACTATTTCTGTTATAACTCCACACAGAAAGTAAATAAGTAAGTAAGTAATTTATATATATAGAGCGCTTTTCTAGACCAGGATCACAAAGCCTTTAAACAATAAAAAAAAAAAACTAAAAAAATACACACTAAACCAATCAAGATATGATATTCGATACGATATATTCAGCTAACGATATGATACGCCCCTTAAAATGTTTCCAAAAATGATGCAAGTGTATAGAACTCTGAATTTAAAGGTCATCTTGTTATTGTTCTCTTTATGGTTGAATTAATGGAACTAAAAACCAAAAATGTCCAAACAGCAGCCTTAATAGCAGCCAGTATCCTCTCGTCCTCAGTCTTGATGACTGCTTTCATCAAACTTTTGTAGAGTAACAAAAAGTTGTTGTACAGTAGAGTCTGGGTTTAACCTCTTCTAGAACTTACTGGGAAATTCAATTTTCGTTTAAATGTTAATACACTACGCCTTTAATGTAAAACAAAAGAAACAGATAATGTTGAGAATGTAAGTAAATAAGTAAGTAAGTAAGTAATGGTTATTTCTAAAATGCTTTTAGTTGTTGTGAGATAAATATTTTTCACAGAAAACACTAATATACTCACGTTTTTCGATAAATATATGTTCTAATATTACTCTGTTCTGGTCTGGGATTAACTTGCATCATTAATTGTGTGTTCTAGGACATTCTTCATGGAAATCTTTTATTTAATTTGCTCTAAAAACCATAAAAACCGGCGTAAGAGTCGTCAAAGAACCGTACTTTCCGTGTGAATTCTGTTAAACAATCTTGACATTATAAGACAAATATCAGCAATTTTGTTTCCAATTTTTTTTTACTCAGGGTATTTATTTTTGTTATACATCAGGATCATTGGGAAATTAATCTGCATGCAAAGCTCATCCCTGGGCCTGACAGATCAATCAATTATGGCCACTTCATCTGGTTTTAAGCACATCATCAGTTCACTTATGACAGACCAATCAATTCAAGCCAACCGTCCCTGGGCGAGTGTGTGTGCGTGTGTGTGTGTGTGTGTGCCTGTGTGTGTGTGTGTGTGTGCGTGTGTGCCTGTGTGTGTGTGTGTGGTTCACGAAACAACAGCAGATGTGAAGGTAATTTGCAGCTGCAGCGACGCTCTCTGATGTGCAACAAGGCATTATGGGTAAATTTGGCATCATTAAACTTGAGGACAATTCAGCGAAGGCGTTGTGTAGAAACATCAAATCCCTGTTATAAAAAAAAATGACTCTGGATGATTGTTCGGCGCACGACACTCAAGCACATAAACGTGTTACCCAGAATCCCCTGTGGTGACTCCGACCATGACGGGTCGCCAACCATCCCAACTTCTCAGCAATGGATAGAAACTCATGAGGATCGATGAGGATCCTGGACATTAAATATCATTAATTTGCTTTTTTTTTAATATGTTATAAGTGAATGTTGAAAACTTTCTTGAAAAGAGGTCAGATGTGTTTCTTGTCTACTGTGTACTTGTTGTGGTAC
Source organism: Callionymus lyra (assembly GCF_982586985.1). Lineage (NCBI taxonomy): Eukaryota > Metazoa > Chordata > Actinopteri > Syngnathiformes > Callionymidae > Callionymus > Callionymus lyra. The sequence continues at coordinate 7,561,663 of NC_141829.1, forward strand.
ATTGAGTCCCACAGAATTCTGAATGGAAAGTGACACACATTCGCACTAAACACTGTACTGAGCCTGAAGCACGTTTATATAACGTGTTGCCTCACTCTTGACTAAACCGACTCTCCACAGTATGTGTCTCAAATTGTTTTTTTAAGAATGTAGTTTCCTTAAAATACTAACCAAATATATGTATGTTTTTTATCCAAATTTTTTCAAAGGAATGGCCCCAAAGGGTCAGTAAAGTTCTATCTACGTATCTATATTTCTAAATACATATCTCTGAATATATCCATCTAGATTTGATCCATGTATCTAAAATTCTACATATCCAAGTATGTACGTATCCAAGTATATAGATGTATCTACATACCTATCTATGTATCCAAGTATGTAAGTATTTATCTACATTAGTATCTTTCCAAGAATCTACGTATCTACACAAGTATCTAAAGAAGCCTCTATGTGTCAATCTACGCAAGTATCTATGTATCTTCGCAAGTATCTCTGAATCTATCTACGCAAGTATATACGCATCTATCTGTGCAAGTCTCTGAACTAGTATCTCTGCTAGTATCTAAGCATCTATCTACAATAGTATCTACGCAAGTATCTAAACGGGTATCTATGCATCTATCTGGGCTAGTATCCACACAGGTATCTACGTAAGTATCAACGCAAGTATCTACACAAGTATCTACGCATCTATCTATGCTAGTATCTCAATACTATCTACGCTAGTATCTAAGCTACTATCTACGCTAGTATCTACGCTTGTATCCAAGCAAGTGTCTACACTAGTATCTACGCGAGTATCCGTTTATCTACACAAGTATTTACGTATCCATGCGAATATCGCATCTATCTAGCCATCTATCTATCTACAGTACCTAATATAGTAGTATTTAGACTCGAATATGCCATTGCGTGGTCAATTTATATATTTTTAAAATACTTACGCTGGAATAAAACATAGAAGGGAGGAAATCTTAAAGAATAAACAAGACAAAATAAACAGGACAAAATGTAAATAAATGTATATAACATAACATATAGAGTATATAAGATGTGTAATTAAGTCATGTCATTGTGAAAACACTTTCAAACATGAATAACTATTGACATAAACCATAAATGTAGATACATTGTAGTAGAAAGGTGCTTTTTGAAATACTCTATTTGAAGTTAAAACAGTTCAAAAAGGTTATACATGTTGGGACCAAACTAGTAATGATGGTTGACTCGAAATCAAACAATCAACAACAGGAGTTAAACTAGATGTTTCTTGATGAAGGAGCACAAACACAGAAAGAATGAAGATAAATTAACCTTTAAAAAGTGAAAAACAAGGTCAACGTCAGACTTCCTGTTAGCTTAGAACACATGAGTTTGGGCAACGACTTGAAGTTGGTTTCCTCGTGACGTTGAGTATGTGATCCCGGAACTACAAGGTCAGTTTTACAGTTTTACTGCGACCCCATAAGGGCCTCGGAACATGCACTCAAAGGGGCAGCATGTGGCCCCCAGGCTTGGCTCAGTACAAGCTAAAGTACCTTAAAGTACATAAATAGTGCACGAGTGCTTTTAGATGCACATATGCACAGCCATGTAACCAACCGTGCGTCAGAACATTATGTCCACCGGATGCATCGGAACATGCCAGCGAGTTCATGTGTAGCATGAAGCTTTCATGGTTTCATCACATCAATCTTTTAACATATCCACTGACGGGCAGGACCGCCTCAGCTTTCACCGTCACGCCACGATGTTTGAAAGAGTTGTGCACCAACGCTGCACAAATACACCGTTCAATATTTCAGGTGTTTACCTGCTCAAGGATGTAGCCCATCGACAAGGAAATACTCGTTTAATAATACATTTTAGAAATATTTTAGCAAAATAGCTTGTCGTACATTTATAAAGGATATACTGTAGGTTGCTAGCATACACTAACGCAAGATAGCATTTTTTAAGTTTGTTTACTTGGTCAAAAATGTACATTATTGACAAAGAAATATTAATAACTCATGTAAGTGAAAGTGTCATTATACATTTGTATTTAAAATAGTTTTGCAAAGTAGCTTATCTTACCTTTGCAAAGTTTATTAAGGATATAAGTTGCTAGCATCAGCTAACATATTTCATATGCTCCCTTGATAAAAAAAAAAAAGTTGAAATATTTATCTGCTAATGTATTTTAGATTAACTGCTGAAAGTGAAATGATCTATTTGTGTTTAAAATATTTTAGATACAGTTGACTTTTCCAATGTTAATAAATCATATTGGTTGCTAGTAGATGCTAAAATCAGCTAGCATATTTTGTATGTTTTCTTGATGGCAAATATACACCAATATATAAATATAATAGTACATTTAAGGCTAATTATTAAATTCTGAAATTCAGAATATACTTTTGTGTTTAAAGTAGTTAAGATTAATTTCACATTTACCATTTTGATAAATTATATAAGTTGCTAGAAGATGCTAACAGAAGCTAGCATATTTCATATGTTCACATAGTAAAACACAATAGTAATTGACAAATAAATATTCATCTAATGATACATTTTAAGCTTATTATGAACGGCTGAAAGTGTGATTATCTACTTATGTTTAAAATACATTAGCAAAAAAAAGCGTTTTTTACAAAGAATATAAGTGGCTAGCAAAAGATAGCAGTAGCCGGCATATTTTATATGTTTACTTGGTCAAAAATGTACATAATTGAATAAAATGATGCATGTTTTACGTTCAAGACTTATTATTAACTTCGGACAGTGACATTATAAACATTTCTAAAGTGAACTTAAGCCAAAATATATAAAGTAAGGAGCAGAAACTAACAGCAACTAGCATATTCAATATATTTACTTGCCAAAGAAATATACATATACATCTATAAATACATTTAACACTTAACTTTGTAACGTGTTATTACCTCCTTGTGTTTAAAATACTATATATCTTGAGCTTCCTTTTGCGATGTTTAAAAAGTACAGAAGTTGCTAGCAGAAGCTAACAGCGACTAGGCGTCCAACATGAACCCTTGAAAGTGACAAACGGGTGTTTTTGTGAAACCTGAGCTTTCTTGAACAAAGTCACATTATCCCTGCTAGATGTTTTCAAAGCGGGAAAACAAAGACGGCGCTGTAGCCGTTTCAATAACGTCATCACTCATTTCAGCTCCAGCCAGAGTCATTTTTCGACGACCATTGTTTTTGTTTTGTTGCCCTGCTTGAGTAACCGACAGTTTCCTGGTTTTTGGATCAGATGAAAACATTGAAAATCACTTTACATGCTTGTTTTGGTCAACGGACATTTGTTTTTGTTTTTATACAATACGTTTATTTAGTAGCTAAAGGTATTGGAATACATACAATGATGAGATGGATCGAATTTTAAATCACCTTAGTAGTTAAAAAACGAAGCTCAAAGTTACTTTGATAAATTTATATTTTTTGGTTTGTTTCAATATAAAAGTTTCAAATAAAAGCTCCATTATCTTCAATGAAATATTAGTTTTTTTCTTAAAGTATAAAGAAATGAACATTGACATCTTCACTTTGTTGTGTTTTTGTCTGACTTATTGTGTGTCGTCATTTTAGGTATATTATATTCTTTAATCTAAGACTGTAAGAAAAAAAAACAACTACACAAGTCACAACGTTTGTGTTTTTTCATGATACCGTTTTGATATTCATGACCACTGTTTCGATAAAAATGTAAGATAGTTACAATAATATTTTTGTTGGCTTACAAATGATAATTTATTTGTATCATAGTTTGTAATTATTAGTATTCAAAAAGAGTATGCATAAAATAAATGTAATAAATAATTATTTCTTTTTTACAATTAGCTACAATATTCACAGCGTTTCTTAATTTTACTATTAAACTTCTGGCCTCTAGATGGCAGCAGTCATTGCGTCCTACGCAGTTAAAGGAACTATGAGATCCCGACGATGACTGAGGACGAGAGGATACAGTGACTCCAGCAGCTTTTAGAGCTGACGTTTGGACATATTTTGGTTTGAAAACAAATGAAAGCAGTTACGACTTCGTCATATATATATATATATTCGTCATATATCCTTGTTACTACACTATCACTATATATTGTATCATTCCTGATGTATCATAGGGGTGTTAGAAAATATAGAAAAAATGTACCGCAATATTTTTTTTAAGATACTGTTTTGTTATTAAACCACACTGAAGCGATTAAAAATAAATAATACAAGTCATATTTTCTTTTTTCTTTCTGTCCTTTTCCTGATGACTGAGGACGAGAGGATACAGTGACTGTATACTTTTAGGCACTAGATGGCAGCAGTCATTATGTGCTGCGCAGCTAAAGTGAATGAATGAGGTACTGCAAAATCAAAGACTGAGGACTAGAGGATACAGTGACTCCAGCAGCTTTTAAAGCTGATGTTTGAACACAAATGAAATCAGTTACGACTTCGTCACGAGTCATGTGGTCTGTAAATTCTGCAACACCAGAGTCAAGTACTCGACAATACTACACATATATACTCGTTACTACAACATATCGTATCGTTGACCGTGATACACATCAACAGATTCTTGCCAATAAAAACCACAGAAGCAGATCCGTAATGAAAGTTGCACTTCAACATGCTGGAAGCTAAACAAAGCTGTCGTTTAAACATATTTTCGTCTTATATTTTCCGTCAAAACGACCTGACGAAGTAACAAGTCGGCGTCTGCCAGCGATGGCGCGGAGCTGCTAATGAGTGACTCACCCGCGCAACTTCATTGTGCTAATTTTATCGGGAAAACGTCACATGCTTGAGGATACCTTGCCATGGCAGAATGAGGCGAGCAGTGTGTGAAGCTTCACACAGACACACTCATGCTGTCAGAAGCTGCCATGTTTCGTGTGCACGGACCTATCACTGCTACTTTTGCAGAACTCTATTTATACTTCACGCCAAACTTTTCTGAGGAAATACAGAGAATTAAAATACACTATTTTTGAACAAAGATGACTTTTACAAACCATTTAGAAACTGTATCAACAGGTCAGGGGTATTGCTTTGAAACAGATCATGTAGAAGTGTTTTCCCAATGTTTATTTTAATTTTAAATATGATGAAATATATTTAAATATAACTTTAATTTGTTCAAGGATGTTCCTTTTCTCAATATTCTGTGAATATTTTTTCATCTCTTATATTAAACTAAAAGAAAATGCATCGTTCCTTCATACAATATTTTTTAGTGATTAATCTTTAAATTAAATATATAAATTCCACTTGTGTACAAAGAAATATATTTTTTTGTACTTGTTTCAAGAGTCTGTCATTTGTTAAAAGAATTTGCAAATTTGTTTCATCAGTTTGTAAATTTGTTTTAAGAGTTTGTGAATTTGTTTGAAAAGTTTGTAAGTGTGTTTATTTAGTTTGTAAATTTATTTAAAGAGTTTTTAAACTTCATTCCGAGTTTGTACAAAAGTTTCAATAGTTTCTTAAAAATGTGTACATTTGTTGCGTCAGAGTTTTTTAACTTTTTTAAAGAGTTTAAACATTTGTTCCAATAGTTTGTAAATTAGTTTTGTCGGTTTGTAATTTCTTTTTTTAAAGTATTTGTAAATTTGTTTCGTCAGTTTGTACATTTGTTTCAACCGTTTGTAAACTTGTACAAAAATTTGTTAACATCTTCAAAGAGTTGGTAAATTTGTTCGAGAGTTTTTATTTTTATTTTTAATTAAAGTACACTTAGTTTTATTTTTCACTTGTTAATTCAGTATATTTTTGCAATTCACATTATTTTACTTTGTGTCCAATTTCTTAGCTGGATGGCCCTATCGAATGTGGCCCCCTGGGAAATGTAGTTGTCTATTTGAGAGATATTCAACACAATTTTGAAAACATGTAGAGAAAAAAACACAAAAGTACATTCAAACAAAAGGAAGCAAAGTATAAAACATAGTAAAAAAAAATTGTAAAAAGGCATATCAAAAACACTCCTGGGTAGTAAACTTGTCTACAGTACAGAGGATGAATATATTATGGGGAGGATTTAAAAATAGAAAGTTGTTATGTTGAGTCTGTGAACGCAAAACACAAATGAGAAAAAACAGTTGAAAAAGTTGTAATTAATGACTCAACAAACGTGTTAGAAGGTGCGTCATCATTGGTTAAATATAGTCAAACAGACGGAGTCTACGAAAGGTGTATTTATATGTGGAAGTATTTTAGTGCCATCAAAATATTGAATGGTTGAATTCCACTTTTTTCTAAATATTTTATTTATTTAATCATTGAATTCTTTTTTTTTTATGTCAACTATGTCAGTTTATTTAGAAAAATATTACAATTCAATCTTTCAATAAAATTATAATTGAAAAAACAAAAAACAACAATAAAAAAAAAAATTGAAATCTTAAGTTTAACTATACAATATTCTGATGGCATTGATCTATTTCATATGTATACCAATGTGATTTCTCTGAATTATTCCAGGATACTATGTACGTAAACTTACGTGTTAATATTTTTAGGTAAGAAATACAATTATAAATCAGCTAAAATGTCTAAGGTAAGGTAAAGTAAGGTAAGGTAAAACTTTATTGATCCCTCAGGAGGTCTCCTTCGGGAAATTGTTTTTTCCAGTAGCCAGCAATTTTTCATAAACAATAAAAAAATAATACATAAAAAATAAAATAAGAAGAAGAACATAAAGAGGAAGAACAAGATGACACAATCTAAGTCTAAAGATAAAGATAAAGAACATAGGTCAAAGAAAAATAACAAAGACAAAGGATACAAAGACTAACATGGAACAGAACATCCAGATACTTTCACTCCACTCCTGCCCCTGAACTCAGAATTGTACAATTTAATAGCCCGAGGGATGAATGAGTCCCTGAGTCTATTAGTTTTGCACCTGGGTAGGAGCATTCGTGCACTCATTCTGCTTCTCTGCTCACTGATGACAGTGCGGATCCCTCAGGAGGTCTATAATCCAACATAAATTATCAAGAAGTTCGATCCGATCTGTTCTCATAATGACGGTGGTGAAGTCACAGAGAACGAGCCTGAGTTTTTAAAATTCTCTTTCAAATCTACGTTTAATTTAACGGATTCACTCCGTCAACGAAAACTGCTAAACAAGAAGCTCAATTAAATCCAGGACGGACGGCTCGTCTTGTCTTGAGTGCATCATTTAAGCAGAGCTAATGTGCGATTATTAAAGTCATGGAGTGCGTGGCTTAGTCCCGTCAGCGGGGAAACGCCGAGCCACGTAACTTTTGATTAGTCGCTTCCCTGTGGACGACGAAGCCGCTCCGGTGCTACCGTCCCGATTATCCACGCCGAACCACGGCGTGTGTTTGGAAGCGTGAAATGACAAAACAAGACGGTGAATAAACGTGCGATAAAACTTCAGAGTGGATATAATTGTTAGAAATGAATCAAACAAAACCGACCTGTTCGAAGACGACCTCTGACGCGAGAGGTTTTAAGTCTTAAGTGGCGACTCGATTTCACCGTCGGGCGAGCTTTTCGTAGACGGCTTCGTCAAGGAATCTATACGGACATGCATAATGAATCCGGGCGCTGCCGTCTGTTGGCCTGGTCTTGCCACTTTCTGCTCGCCTTGGCACGGCCGCCACGTGATAGGTTTTTTCTCGGGAGATTCAGAAAAGGATGTGTCGCCGGTTTCTGCTTCAAACTTCAAATACACTCCATTAATATTTGAGTCAAGCACGTTTACAGAGGCGTCCCCCGTCACCCCGGCTCCATCTTTAACCGTCTTTCCGGTGAGAGACCGTTCGTCTGCGTCCTATTTTTATCCACGCTGAGGGAAAAACGATGATAGTCGGCGCATCTGCCTCCCGTCCGCGGAGTCATAACAAAGTCAACAAAAGTATTTTTTATCCAGCGGCTCGTCCTCAGCGCTTCTCGACACGGATCGACTCCCATCCGGTCCCGCGTCGTGTTTTCACCGGCGATGGTTACGACCGAGACAGATGCTGTTTTTAGTACCTTCTAGGCTCCGGTTCCCCGAAAGTCAAAAAAGTCAAAAAAAGGTGACGTCGGCCACTGGTCACTGGTGCGTCAGTTCAAGAACGTGGTCCGTGGTCAAGGTCCAGACCTTTTTTAGTTTCTAGTGGCCGACTAACACATCCAGAATTCGCCCACCAAGTAGCAAAGTCGAGTCCAGTACGTACCGGAACCGTGTAGTGGAAAAGCACTATAACATCCCACCTCCCTACCAAAACAAAAGTCCCCTATAGAGGTCTCAGCTCAGACCTACCAAGTAGCAAAGTTGGTGGAAACCAAAGACAGTCGAGTCCCTTACGGCCCTGAACCGTGTCGTGGAAAAGCACCATAAGATCCCACCTACCTACCAAAACATAAGTCCCCTATAGAGGTCTTAGCTCCTACCTACCAAGTAGCAAAGTCGGTGGAAACCAAAGACAGTCGAGTCCCTTACGGCCCTGAACCGTGTCGTGGAAAAGCACCATAAGATCCCACCTACCTACCAAAACACAAGTCCCCTATAGAGGTCTTAGCTCCGACCTACCAAGTAGCAAAGTTGGTGGAAACCAAAGACAGTCGAGTCCCTTACGGCCCTGAACCGTGTCGTGGAAAAGCACCATAAGATCCCACCTACCTACCAACACACAAGTCCCCTATAGAGGTCTTAGCTCCGACCCACCAAGCAAACACTAGCAACTCCCTTTGGACACTTTGGCGAGATCTAACATGAAGATACATTAATAAGAAATGAACCCATGGTCTCCACTGAAAGATGAATCTGAGCAAGCACTAGTTTTTTGCTTTTTTGCCAAGTCAGAAGTATAGAGCACATGTGGATGAAGGGGACCCACAGATGATGATATCAGATCCTCTGAATTGAACCCCTACAGTCGCCTCAAAAAAGTTTCTGGACTATATTTTTGTTTGTCAACTCAGCAGTATAAACCCCACCCCCTGAAAAGTTCTGTTTGGTTCCTTGTGGATGTAGGTGACCCACATACTCCAGAGGAAATAAGCAAGAAAGATGATCCATCTTGGGACGTTGAAAAAGATTCATGGAGGTCCCGTCTTGGTCACATCAATCATGTTCTACCCAACTTACCTTGCAAACCTAAAATGAACGACTCAGGTTACCCGTGTTTTGACTTGGACCTGAGTCACCTTAGATGGGGTAACATCCCACCTACTTAGCAAAGACAAAGCTAGTGACTACAGACGCCTATTTCCGCAGGAATCAAACTTAAAATTTGAAACAACATGACGATAACTTTTCTCAGAATTGAACTCCAACGGTCTCCTCAAAAAGTCTCAGGGTGATTTTTTGTTTTGCCAACTCGACAATATAAACCCCCCGAAATAGGTCTTGTGGATGTAGGTGACCCACATACGCCTGACTAAATAAGCAGGAAAAATGCTCCACGGAACAATGAAAAAGATTCATTGAGGTCTTGGTGACTCGATACAACAAAAGCCAACGACATCAATCATTTTCTACGCCGTCATACGGGTCAGGTTTGATGGCGTCACATCCCACCTGCCTAGCAAACCCACAATGAACGACTCAGGTTACTCATGTTTTGACTTGGACCTTTTTGGAGACACATGCTCGGCCAACGTTCTCCTCGAAAAGTCTACGGATTATTTATTCATCAAGAACGAAAAAACTTTTTTCACTTCAATCGAAAACTGTTTTTACTACAATAAAAAAAACTTCAAAATATTTTTCCTTTCAATAAAAAAACTAAAACTAGTTGCATTTTTTTGTTGTTCTCAATAAATGCCTCAAACACTTACAGTCAATCAAAGAAAACAGTTTTCATTTAAAAGAAAATAAAATAAAAAACACATTGCAGAAAAAATGTGTTTAATTAAAGAAAACTTTAATTCAATTATTTAAATACAAATCTTACAATTAAGAAATAAAAATAAGAAAATAGATTTTCTTTATCAGGATTGTATCATCATCGGAGAGCCTTTGTCCTTCATTTGCATCGAGTCTGTTCTTTACGCTGCCGTCTCCAGCGTCCAACCATCTACTACATTTTAAACATTGAATCTTTGTTTATTATAAGCAAGATAAGATACATGCTCAGCCAACGATCTCCTCGAAAAGTCTACGGATTATTTATTCACCAAGAAAGAAAAAACTTTTTTCACTTCAATCGAAAACAGTTTTTACTATAATAAAAAAAATTCAAAATAATTTTCCTTTCAATAAAAAAACTAAAACTAGTTGCATTTTTTTGGAATCAAATATTTAAGACAACAATGTTGTCAATAAATGCCTCAAACACTTACAGTCAATCAAAGAAAACAGTTTTCATTTAAAAAATAAATAAATAAAAAACACATTGCTGAAAAAAGTTGTTTAATTAAAGAAAACTTTAATTCAATTATTTAAATACAAATCTTACAATTAAGAAATAAAAAAAAGAAAATAGATTTTCTTTATCAGGATTGTATCATCATCGGAGAGCCTTTGTCCTTCATTTGCATCGAGTCTGTTCTTTACGCTGCCGTCTCCAGCGTCCAACCATCTACTACATTTTAAACATTGAAGCTTTGTTTACTATAAGCAAGATAAGATACATGCTCAGCCAACGATCTCCTCGAAAAGTCTACGGATTATTTATTCACCAGTTTTAAATCCCTCACAAAATAAAGGTTCAGTTTCTTAGGGATGTGGTTGACCCACATACACCGAACTAACAAGAAGACGCTCCTACATCAAGAAGGTCCATGGAGGCCTCGCGAGACGCATCGTAATTAGTCGCAAGAGGAGATGTTGCGGCGTCGACCGGAGACAGACAAGAAGTTCCCAGAGAGGAAGTGAGTCGGATCCATATCGTCTGGACTATGAAAGGGCACCTTCTGGCTGTAACGCGAGAGCGAAGTGGTCGTCCACGAGGAGAGAAGATCCGATGTCTCGGCATCGGAGCCGGGAAGAAGCGAAAGTCGCGAAGGACACGGACACAGATGGGAAATATCAGGATGAGTTCAATATTATTTTCTATTATTACTAATAAGTAAGTATTCATCATAAGCATAGATTTTGTTTTTGTTCAAAAATGTATTGACAATTGAAGCCCCTACGACAATATTTTAAGGCTTTTTACTTATTCAACGAGGGTTTTGTTGGGAAAAAAAGCACAAGAGGTACAACTTTTATATACATTATAATTTCATATATATCAAAAACACTCTTGGATGGAAAAAACTTTATTTCTATGCCGAAAGGATTTTGTTTTGATGAGGTGATGGTAATGTTGAACAAACATATATTTAATGGAAGCTCTACTTTTCAGCTTTAAAAGAGCTACTTTTTAACAAATTTATCGATGACAAGTAAAATAGATGTTTTTTTGTACAAATTGTAAGTAAGTAAGTAATATTTATTTATATAGCGCTTTTCGAGACCAGGGTCACAAAGCGCTTAAACAATCAAAACAATACTAAAAAAAGTACATACTTTAAAGATCAAGATAATACTGAGAACAACACAGGAGTTCGTCCTTGTTTCTTCAACATATCCATGATAGTTACAATACAATGCAGCCGTTTCTAAACCTCAGGTTCACTGTGTAAAATTGATAACGTGAAAAATCCTGCAAAAGTCACCTGGCAAACATTTTAAAGGCATAATTCCCTTTTTCCCTTTCGTCAGAAATTCCCAAGATCCGGGATCTGAACAGTTACAACGGCCATGACTAGAACAACAATGTTACTCTAGAAAAAAAAGAGAAATAATTTCAATAATCATTGTTAAATGTATATCAAAATATCGATATTCAATACGCAATTCAAGACAAAAATATCGCACTTAATTCCAATATCGTGCCGTCCTAGTTTCAAGTAAAAACAGAAGTACATTCAATCTCGATACAGTTCATTCCTGACTCGATGTGTTGGATTTACACAGGACGCTGTGATCAATTCATGATTAAGGTTCAACAGTAACTTAATAAATCTTCATCGAGGCCTGGATTCCTACAGAGAGACAATTAAAGTTCGTCCATTCATCAAAAACAGCTGTAATTACACTAATTCATTTGTGTAACGTCGTAAAGGTGAGAGAGATCAAATCCAGACTCGTCCCTCCGACTCCTCGGGGGGTTTTAAGTGGAATTTACCTGCGGTGGTCCGGCTGGAACGGGAATTAATTCACACACAGAACTTATTCGGAATATTCGTGTTGTGAAGCCGACGTTGTTGTAACATTTATTGTATGATAATGACGTGTTCATTATTTTGATTATTATTGGATTCTGTACACGTGTTTGTCAGCCTGATCTTAATTAGATTTACACTCGCAAACTTCTTGGAAAGTAGACGGATAAAGGGGGTACACGTTATTGTTTAAGCTTTTCTTTATCTTTTAAATGTTTCTAATATCTATTTAAACTTTTTTTAAATCTTTTTTTCAGACCCTTTCTAAAGAAAACCCAAGTTCCTGCCTTGTTACACCCAGTTACATGATAATAAACATTGATCATTTTAGAACTGAACCGACAATAACATCTAAACAAATCAGTTAAATTGAAAACATAATAAAGTAAAACCTATTTTCACTTCAATCAAAAATGACAAAAAAACTGTTTTTACTACAATAAAAAAAACAACTTACAATAGTTTCCATTTCATTCAAAAAACCAAAAACTAGTTAACTTTTTTTTTTATTGAAGCAGCTTTTTTTGGAATCAAATAGTTCAGACGTCAATACTCGTTCTCAATAAATGGCTCAAACACTTACAGTCGATCAAAGAAAATAGTATTCATTTAAAAAACACTTTTGTTGAAAACATTTGTTTAAATAAAGAATCTTTAATTCAATTATTTAAAAAAAATCCTTGAATTAATAAATAAAAATAAGAAAGCCTTTGTCGTCATTTGCATCGAGTCTGTCCTTTTACGCTGCCGTCTCCAGCGTCTAACCATCAACTACATTTGAAATGTTGAAGCTTTGTTTATTATAAGCATTTATATTTTCTAAATGATTTCAATAATATTTTTTTTTCGTAATAATTACGTAAACATAGTATATAGTAATTACTTCCATAAAGTACGCATTCATTTTTACACATAAATTTTAATAGTACAATTCCAATAACTTAAAAAATAGTACAATTATGGTAGAATAGTAATACGACTTCATAATGGGGTCTAAAGTAATGAAAAAAGCTGTATTGGTGTCGTTTTTGCGAAATAGTTGAAAAATAAAGCAACATTTTTATATTGAATTCAAAATAATACTTATTAAAAATTAATTAAAAAGAAAGTTTATTTTCAATTTATTGCAACTTTTATATTATATAGCATTTATATTTTCCAATAATCTCAATAAAGAAAGTTGTTGTTTTTTTTATAATTACATAAACATACTATAATGTAATTACTTCCATAAAGCACACATTTATTTTTACACATAAAGTTTAATAGTACAATTCCAATAACTTAAAAAATAGTACAAAAATGGTAGAATAGTAATACGACTTCATAATGGGGTCTAAAGGAATGAAAACAAACTGTATTGGTGTCGTTAATTGCGAAATGATTGAATAATGAATCAACATTTTTATATTGAATTCAAAATAATACTTATAAACTTTCTGAATTAATTATTTTTAAATTTTCGATTTATTGCAACTTTGACATGAAACTACGTTTAATTGTTCTTTACGCTGCCGTCTCCGACGTCTTACCATCACAACTACATTTGAAATGTTGAAGCTTTGTTTATTCTAAGCATTTATATTTTCTAAATGATTTCAATAATGTAAGGTTTTTTTTTGTTGTAATAATGACATTAACATACTATATGGTAATTACTTGCATAAAGTACGCACTTATTTTACATAAACAGTTTAATATTCCAATTCCAATAACTAAAAAAATAGTAGAAAAATGGTAGAATAGTAATACGACTTCATAATGGGGTCTAAAGTAATGAAAACAAGCTGTATTGGTGTCGTTAATTGTGAAATGATTGAATATTAAACCAACATTTTTATATTGAATTCAAAATGATTCTTATTAAAGAATAATGAATTTGGATAGTTTATTTTTGATTTATTGCAACTTAGGTATCAAACTACATTTTAATTGTTGTTTACGCTGCCGTCTCCGGCATCTGACCATCAAGACTACATTTTTAATGTTAAAGCTTTGTTTATTATAAGCATTTATATTTTCCAAATAATCTCAATAAAGAAAATTGTTTTTTTAATAATTACATAAACATACTATATTGTAATTACTTCCATAAAATACCAATTTATTTTTACACGTACAGTTCAATATACCTATTCCAATAAATAGTAGAAAAAAGGTAGAATAGTAATACGACTTCATAATGGGGTCTAAAGGAATGAAAACAAGTTGTATTGGTGTCGTTAATTGTGAAATGATTGGATAATAAAAAAACGTGGCCACGTCTATAAAGAGTGTTTGTTTGTACGGAAAGTATTCCATGGAAGTATTTAGCAGTAAATAGTTGCGATAACGACGTGTGAACTTGCTTTTTCCAGATGAGTCCAGGCATTAGAAGCCTGCGATGCTGAGAAGCTACAGAAAGTGTTTAGCTAATCATGCGCCGGAATTATGCGCCGACCTAAAATAACCTGTTTTGGGTGTAGATGCGCAGCTGCTTATGTAAGACTCTCTCATAAGTGGTTCTTAACGACGTTTAATCGTTTGTTCGGAGTCGGAATGTCAAAATCCCAGAGAGTTCAGAGTGGATTTAAAAAAGTTTGCAGTTTTACTTGTGGCTGCGGAATGATGTAACATTTGGCATCAGTGTACTTTAAACTAGAATACACAAAAAAAACAAAAAAAACAAACAATCTGAGGCACGGATAAGTGCTGATGCTGGTTACAATCTTATTTAAGAAAGCAGGCGCAGCAGATATTTTTAATGGCCTTTAGTACTTGGATAAACAAGATATCGACGACACTGCTGAGTCGAAGAGAGTATTTTTAAATGGTTTTTTTTGCTAAGTAGAGTTAGATTTAATCCTTTTTACCTTGAAAAACATTATGATTAGTAAAAAAAAACGCTCGACAACATTTAGGCGTTTTATTGAAAATATAATTTACATTAATATTCTTGGTTTGTATCGCAATTTTATTATCATCCGAAAGCCTTTCTCATCATTTGGATCCAGTCTGTATTTTACGCTGCCGTCTCCAGCGTCTAACCATCAATTACATTTCAAACATTTAAACTTTGTTTATTACAAGCAATGAATTTTATTTTTTATAATTTCTATATTGAAAGTTTTTCTTTGTAATAATTTTATTGAAAATATTATATTTTAATTTCTTATTTTACCAAAATGTACGCATTTATTTTTTACGCAGAGTTCAATATTCCTAAAGTTACATTGACTTTCTAAACTCAATATTTTTATCATCAACCTTTTAAATTCAATATAAAAATGGTACCACTTTTAAACCAACATTTTTATATCGAATTTAAAATGCTACTGGTTAAAAAATAATGAATTTAGAAAGTTTATTTTTTATTTATTGCAACTTTGGTATCTGTCTTTGTTTAAAATACTGTATATATATTTTAAAACCATTTTATATATTTTTTTAATGTCAAATAAAAATTCAATGTTAGATAGATAGATCGATTCGTTATTGAATTAAATATTCAATTCAACAAAAATGCAGAACTTATTAAAAGTAAAATGAAAACGCTTAAAACAAACTTCCGATTATTTAAATGTTTAATTTAACCATTTAATGTTCTGATGGCACTTGTATAACTTTATAGAAAAATGAAAAATAATACAAAAGTACACAGCAAACACACAAAAAAAGAATGTCATTTAAATGTATAAACGTAAGATAAAAAATATGATAAAATGGGTAAAATTAGTTTTTTTCAACTTGAAAGAACATGAAAATATGATACACAGTAAATAAAAACAAAAACATATGTATCAGTATATATACTCACTGGTGACAGTTGCTGAGAGGAGATCACTGAACAAACTACTGTCCATCATGGATGATGACATCATCCTCTGAACACTGTCATCAGTGAGCAGAGAAGCAGAATGAGTGCACGAATGCTCCCACCCAGGTGCAAAACTAATAGACTCAGGGACTCATTCATCCCTCGGGCTATTAAATTGTACAATTCTGAGTTCAGGGGCAGGAGTGGAGTGAGAGTATCTGGATGTTCTGTTCCATGTTAGTCTTTGTATCCTTTGTGTCTTTGTTGTTTTTCTTTGACCTATGTTCTTTATCTTTATCTTTAGACTTAGATTGTGTCATCTTGTTCTTCCTCTTTATGTTATTCTTCTTATTTTATTTTTTATGTATTATTTTATATTGTTTATGAAAAATTGCTGGCTATTGGTAAAAAACAATTTAGTTTAAATAATAAAAAACAATAAAGTTTTACCTTACGTTACCTTATATAAGCCGCGCATGTTTATAAGCCTCATGTGTCCTTTGTAATATGAGGAATTTACACTGAAACATTGTTTAAAAAATATATATATATTTTTATGTCCAACACTTGTACACAGTTTTTAAAAAGGCAAAATAAACAAACACTTGTCAAATCTTTTTTATTTCCTCTGAGACCTTTTGTCGTCATTTGCATTAAGTCCGTAATTACGCTGCCGTCTCCAACTTCTACCATCAAAGTTCAAACCAAATATCAAGCTGTAATGTTCCATTTCCTATAGTTTAACAGTGGTTGTATAATACTACGACAACAACGGAGTCATACTACGGTCACTTGGGTCGTGGCTTCGTAGTTTATCAATATGACAGATTTCTGAGTGAAAACTAGTAGGAAAACCAGAATAAATACCAAAGAATATGTCATTAATACTTGCTGCTTCTTTTCTTTTTGTACTTTTTTTTATCAGTTTTATCAAATGACTGGCAAGAATCTGTCTCTGAACACACAAAAACAGTAAAAAACACAGTAGTGTAATCAGTTTTCCACGACGTCGCACACTCAGATGTCACACAGAGACAGTCCGCAGACTCACAACGTTACACACTATCGCTGATAGCAGAGTTTAACCTCATTGTTTTCACATCTGGCCGACCTCTCCCACATCCAGCTTCCAAAACAAACGCTTCGATAGCGGAGTTTCTCCACGATCTGGTTCACGTGGCAACACGAAAACAACGAGCGCTTTTGTGTGTTTGGTGTAAAAAAAAAAAAAGACGAGCGAGTAGGAAACTCATCAGTGTGTGGGTGAGAGTGGAGTCGGGTGTTTTTCATGAATATATATATTTAGATCCGAAATGTACTAATAAAGTTTCGGGAGCACTTTCAGTCGTGGAACTTTCGGCTGAGAGAGACAAAAAAAACGAATCGACTCAAAGAGAAGTGCAGGACGGACGTCAGAATCATAATAGTTCGTATATCCTGGATTGTACTTTAGATTTTAAGGGAGAGATAAAAGCCAAATAACTGAATTTTAACTAATTTAATACTATATATTTTCCTTTACTTTAATCATTGAAATCACTGTTTTTCTAAGACGTCTCATTCATTCATTCATTCATTTATTTTCTACCGCTTTATCCATTACCGGGGTTACGGGGAGACTGGAGTCTATCCCAGTATCATAGGGCGAGAGGCAGGGGACACCCTGGACAGGACGCCAGTCACAGAGCACACAAAAACGGACAACCATTCACACACACACACACTCATACCTACGGACAAGTTCTCAATCAACCTCTGTATGTTGTTGGACTGTAGGAGGAAACCTGAGTTTCAATTATTTTTATTTTTAACTTATTTTTATGAATATTTTACAGGCATTACTTTCGAAAAATATTATAGTATTATAGTAATAGTATTAATAGTTTTTGAGTTTCAATATGTGTCAACAGCCTCGTGCAATTCTGTGTTAAGCTCAAATTAAAAAAAATTAAAAATATACATAGGTAGTAGTACATAGGATATATTTGTAGTATTGTCCAGTACTAGACTCTGGTGTTGTGATAGTGTAGTAACAAGTATATATTTGTAGTATTGTCCAGTACTTGACTCTGGTGTTGTGATAGTGAAGTAACAAGTATATATTTGTAGTATTGTCCAGTACTTGACTCTGGTGTTGTGATAGTGTAGTAACAAGTATATATTTGTAGTATTGTCCAGTACTTGACCCTGGTGTTGTGATAGTGTAGTTACAAGTATATATTTGTAGTATTGTCCAGTACTTGACCCTGGAGTTGTGATAGTGTAGTAACAAGTATATATTTGTAGTATTGTCCAGTACTTGACCCTGGTGTTGTGATAGTGTAGTAACAAGTATATATTTGTCGTATTGTCCAGTACTTGACTCTGGTGTTGTGATAGTGTAGTAACAAGTATATATTTGTAGTATTGTCCAGTATTTGACTCTGGTGTTGTGATAGAGTAGTAACAAGTATATATTTGTAGTATTGTCCAGTACTTGACTCTGGTGTTGTGATAGTGAAGTAACAAGTATATATTTGTAGTATTATCCAGTACTTGACTCTGGTGTTGTGATAGTGTAGTAACAAGTATATATATGTAGTATTGTCCAGTACTTGACTCTGGTGTTGTAGTATTTACAGACCACATGACTCTTGACGAAGTCGTAACTGCTTTCATTTGTTTTCAAACCAAAATATGTTCAAATATCAGCTTGAAAAATATGCTGGAGTCACTGTATCCTCTCGTCCTCAGTCATCAACAGGATCTCACAGGTTTCCTTTGATCCTTTAACTTTACCTTTTAACTTACTTTTATGAATATTTTACTGCCATTACTTTCGAAAAAATGCATCTTGCTTTAACATTTAAGTATTGATAGTTTTTGAGTTTCAATATGTGTAAACAGCGTCGTGCAATTCTGTGTTAAGCTCAAATTAAAAAAATATATATATATTGTCAAGTACATAAGATATATTTGTAGTATTGTCCAGTACTTGACTCTGGTGTTGTAGTATTTACAGACCACATGACTCTTGACGAAATCGTAACTGCTTTGATTTGTTTTCATACCAAAATATGTCCAAACATCAGCTTGAAAAATATGCTGGAGCCACTGTATCCTCTCGTCCTCAGTCATCAACAGGATCTCACAGGTTTCCATTGATCCTTTAACTTTACCTTTTAACTTATTTTTATGAATATTTACATTTTTAGTATTGTCGAGTACCCAAAGTTCTCAATCAATCCTGTATGTTTTCGGACTGTGGGAGGAAACCGGAGTGCCCGGAGTAAACCTACGCGACACTATGTTTCTATAGCAAAAAAACAACAATTGGTTTAATTCCTCTCTGTGTATTTATACTTTATAATGTGCATCGTTGAGAATTCTTTGTGTTGAGCTTCACAATACCAGACAGACACTCCTGACCTCCCGACCCCGAGCTCTTGGGCGCCCCCGGAGGCGAAACCATTTCAACGTCTTTGTAATGAATCCAAACACTTATGACGTCGGGGGGGCGGTTGGTTGATCTAGTTGGTGCTGGTTTGAATCCGTCAACTACACACAAGGTCACCATTACTACGGTTCACGAGGCGATACTTGTCGGTACTGAACTCCCGATAACCATTTCAAAAGATACATGAAAATGTATCAAAAGTACATCGAGGGAATAAACTGTAAGACCAAAAATATTGTGCAAAATCTGATAAAATGAGCTGCTTTTCAACTTGTGACATGAAAATATGATACATATAGGCCGCACCTGTATATAAGCCGCACCTGTATATAAGCCGCACCTGTATATAAGCCTCATCTGGCCACTGTTTTATTTGTTTAATTAAATAAATGTTTATTTATTTTTTTGTCCAACACTTGTAACACAGCTTTAAAAAGGCAAAAAAATATATATCTTTTTTATTTCCTCTTAAAGCCTTTGTCGTCATTTTGCATTGAGTCTGTTCTTTACGCTGCCGTCTCCAGCGTATAATGATGCAAATTTCACACATTTTTCCTTCAACAGCTTCATTTTTTTTTTTTTTTACTTGAGGGTGTGTACATGTTGCACATATTGATATCAAACCAAAAATATAAGATATAATGTTCTATTTCATATAGTTTAACAGTGGTTGAATAATACTAAGAGTCATACTAGGGTCAGTTGCGACGTGGCTTCGTAGATCAGCAATATTTTAACAGATTTCTCAGCGACGTAAACACAAAATAAGTTTGAAAAAGTAAAACCAGAATTAACACATAAGGCGTAATGTTCAATTTTTTAGAACATTTTTAAGTGCGCCTTATAATTCAAAAAAAAATTGTCTATTATTTTTCTTTGTTGCATGTTCTTTATCTTTTGACTTATTGTATCATCTTGTTCTTTCTCTTTATTTCTCTTTGTTCTTGTTCTTATTTTATTTTGATTTATTTTTTATGAAAAATTGCTTTATTGCTGTGGCTAGTTGGAAAAAAACAAAGTTCTACCTTACCTTACCTTACCTCAATACATAACATTAAGTGTTGTGATGCATCTGTTATGTTGGCTATAATCTAGTACCCTTTTGAAGTGGGTCGACACAAATAGTTTGACTGATAACTACTTGAAAGGTTTTGCTGTAATGGGATTGAGTCGATTTGAATGGAGACGGAACCCTCTAGTGGTTATACAGTGTAACTGCGATAGAAAGACACAGGAGATCACAAATTAACTGCTAATTGGATTTAATATAAATATAAATAATATCAAGTATCCTTTTCACTCAAATCAAAGATTTTCACTATAGGGTCGAATATAAAAATGTACTTTATTTTTGTCTGCAGCATTAAGGAGAACATAGAGGCTGAATGTTTGATTATAGATGATGTAAAGGCAAGTATTGATAATGTAGCTTTATTGATCATTTGTCAATGACATTGATAGTCCTTGTGTTTCATGTCTGGTAACCATTTACGCGACAGTTAGAAGCTTCGGTTACACGTTGATTATATGTCAACGACAACTCTACGACAGAGTAATTAAGTACTTACATTGATATTTAGTGCGTCTACTCCATATTTGGAGGAATATAGCGATAGAATTCAGTGTAAAGACAGATTTATTTAAATAAAATATAGCAGTAACATCAGTGTACAAGACGTTGTTCACATTTGTATCTCATGTTGAGGATTAAATCTTCTCTGGACCAGATCTTTAATTACCAGAGTCTCCGGTGAAGTATCTGCCGACGCTGCACTAAATATTCATCACGATAATGGACGAGAGGCCGAGCGGCTACAGGTCGTAATTCAAAGACCATCGTCAAGATGACGCGAGGGCTGCAAGAACAGGTGATTCTAGGAACTTTAATAGAAGATTTGAACACAAAAACTTAAAAAAAAGGCCAAAAATCAACATCTCTGAAAATGGGAAATAATGTCGGAAAACTAAAGTATGATATTCGACGGAACATTTGAACGAAAAATAAATGTTGCCCAAATGTATAAAATATTGTTTTTGGGGTAGAAATCAACATATTTTTACCACGAAAACTTAAATTAAAAAAAGGGCCAAAAATTGATGTCTCTGAAAACAAGAAAAAATGTCGGAAAACTAAAGTACGATATCCGTCGGACCATTTGAACGTAAATAATTGTTGCCCAAATGCGTAGAATGTTGTTTTTTGAAGGCTCACAAAGGGTAGAAATCGAAATATTTTTACAAGGAAAACTTGTAAAAAAAGAAAAAGGGCAAAAAATCGATGTCTCTGGAAATGGGAAATAATTTCGGAAAACTAATGTATGATATTCGACGGACCATGTGAACGTAAATAATTATTGCCAAAATGTGTAAAATGTTGTTTTTTGAAGACTCAAAAAAAAGGTATAAATGGACTCATTTTTACGACAAAAACTTTTATAAAAAAGGCTAGAAATCAACATCTCTGAAAATGGGAAATAATGTCTGAAAACTAAAGTATGATATCTTACGGAACATTTGAACCAAAAATAAATGTTGCCCAAATGTATAAAATATTGTTTTTGGGGTAGAAATCAACATATTTTTACCACGAAAACTTAAATTAAAAAAAGGGCCAAAAATTGATGTCTCTGAAAACAAGAAAAAATGTCGGAAAACTAAAGTATGATATCCGTCGGACCATTTGAACGTAAATAATTGTTGCCCAAAGGTGTAAAATGTTGTTTTTCGAAGGCTCACAAAAGGTAGAAATCGACATATTTTTAGCACGAAAACTTTTATAAAAAAGGCTAAAAATCAACATCTCTGAAAATGTGAAATAATGTCAGAAAACTAAAGTATAATATCTGACGGACCATTTGAATGAAAAATAAGCGTAACCCGTTTGTGTAAAATGGTGTTTTTTCTACGCTAAAAAAGGAGGTAGAAATAGAAATATTTTTACCACGAAAACCTGTAAAAAAGGCCAAAAATCAACATCTCTGAAAACGGGTAAATAATATGAAAACTAAAGTAAGATATCCGACGTGTGAACGCAAATAATTGCTGCCCAAAGATATTTGAACATGAATTTAGGTTATATATGTATTTATTGATAGTTATAAATGTGTTAAATCCTGCTTTTACATTAGACTAAAAATCATGATTGCCGCTGACTACGTGTTATATTGCGAGGATGGGAAAATAAAGAGGCTCACAGGGCAAGAATCCCCCCCGACTCCTGACGGGACCTCCTGCTGTGAACCGCGATGGGATGAAGCGTTTCAAAGGAGCTGTTCCTCTGTAGAGCTTTTGCTTCAACACTCAGCGTGAAGAAACACACCATTTGAACGTAGCCAGTTCAAAGAATCAAATGTCATGAAAGTACAAAAGCGTGATATTAAATAAATATTTCACCGACTGTATCCAAGAGTCAGAGCTCAGAGGTTTCCAACTGGATTCTTGTTTTTAATATTGTTAGGGGAAGGTACACGAAACTGAAGATTTGAAGTATTTTTATTAGTATGATTTATTATTTAATCATAATTATTTATTATATACATTAATACACAACACTAAAGTTAAATTATAAACTAATACTAAAACGAAATAAGTCAGCATTAAATGAAAAATGCAAGTATTTCGATGTTAATTCTAACAACATATGAAGAAAAAGGCCCTTAAAGGTTTAAGGATAAGACAATTCTTGGGAAAAGTGTTGCCCTTTGACCCATATGCAAATAAATACTATAAAACTGACCATTTAGAAATATTTCTGATGGTTATCTAACAATTATTTTACTAGATCAACATTTAACATGTTGAATAACTTTGTCCTTTTAATGTGTTTTATTTATATTTTATATTAAAAAAAAAGAAAATATTTTACATCATATATTTAAACAGAATTTATACTAAATTAAATATTGAATATATTTGTTGTCATGATAAGACTTTTTCTTAAATTTCATGAATTTAATTTTACATATTTTTACATTAAGAATAAAATTACATTAAAATTATGCGATTTTCCGAAAAATTGAATTTAAAAACATTTAAATGGAATTTAAATGAAATAAAAAATGTATTAATATATTTGATGTCATAATCAATGTTTCAAGTTTTGTGAATATTTAAATAAAATTAAATTGAAAAAATATAAGTGACTTTACATCACACAATTAAATGGAATTCATATAAAAAATAATTATTGAATAATATATTTGATGGCATGACTTGTTTTTAATTTGAAGCATTTCATTTTAAATTTTTTAATATGTCCAATAAAGTTCTATCTATCTATATTTTCTTCCTTTGAAATTATAAATAAAAAAAGAAAAAAAAAATATGTATAATTAAATAAAAGACTTAATCTTATTTAATAATATTCTTTTATGTTTCTATATTATATTACTTATTTGTCCCTTCTTACTTCATGTTTGACGGCCCCGTATTACAGTTAGATAATATAAAAAAAAAAATGTAATTCACTGAAACTAAAATTACATAATTTAAGAGGAATGGAAAATGTATGTTCTTTAGGGAACAAAACATTGTAGGAATGTAAGATTAACAGAATACAGTGGTAGAGATATATATATATATATCAAAAGAAACTCTTAATTAAATGATCAACCAGCCTCTCAAAGGACGAGGAGCTCGGATCTGCATAAATGGATTCCCCTGCTGAGCAATTATTCCGTCTTCCTCGGTCCCAGGTTTAGGATTCACGTCGTAACGAGCGAAGACAGACAAAGGCGGACGAGGAACGTGTCCAGGATCCCCCTGATGTTCAAACCGCCTCTAAAAATAGACTTGAAGATATGCCAACGATCCTCCTCAGAGATCTCAAAGAACAAAGATTTATTTTCCCGGGACCAGAAAAAAATCTGTAAGAAAAGAAAAGAAAAAGAAACCCAGAGGATTTTGTCATGGACTGGAAGTTACATCACGGCGGACGTCAGACCCTTCCTCGCCGGTGGCCGATCGGATTAACACCATTTTGTCTGGAGGAGAATAGTTTGACGAACGTTCAAGGGACTTCTGACGGAAGACGAGTCAGCGAGTGTCGACCGTGGAGACGCTGAGCTCTGACACTTTGCTGCATCAGATCCTTTTTTTTTTTTTTCAAAATCCCTCCAAAAGTCATGATTCGGTCTTTTTTTGTCGACGGCTTATAAGCGTTAACGATCGAAACGTTCGTCAACTTACCAGATCTTTGAGGGAAGGAGGAAGGTGGCGCTGTCAGCAGTCCTCAACATGAGACCTGGAGAGAAACACAGGGGACCGTCAATGACGAATGATCGATAAAGTTAGCAATCTTTGCATCGTCGAAAATCAAACATTTCTTATTCAAATCCTCATTAAACACATCCAATAAAAGTCAAATTATGCTGCAGATCGAAATAAAGAACATTTTTATATCTGACACTACAATTAAAATATTGTATTTAAGTTAAAATGATGCTTGATATTATTTATATTTATATTATATTTGATTTACTATTAATTTAATTGACATTTAAGGTACTTTTCATATAGAATTTCTGTGAAAGAATGACTTATTCAGGACATTCTATGTATTTATGGACAAAAACATTGTGCTACTTCTCAAATAAAACTAATAAAAATCTGTTAAAGTTTATTGGCTAATTATTCATTGGTACAATAAAAAAAAAAGTTTTTATAGTTCTTTTTATTTTCCTCCTCAATATAGACGATTTGTTTTAATTAAAAAGCTTAAAAAATGTATTATTACCACATTAATGTGTTTAAAGTTGCCTTAAACTAAATATCTAGCAGTAAAACAAATGCTCTCGCTATTTAAATAATAATAAAAGAAATAAAAAGTATTTTCCCTTTTCAAGTCCTTGTTATACAAGTTAGCTTGTTAAAGGAAGGGTAGGTACATTTCAATATTATGCTCACAAAAGGTTTAAAATGTCTGACACAAAAATAAAACAAAGTTTAGCTAAAGGCAACTTTTTTCTTTTACAATGTTTCTAATAAATACTTTATATCTATTGAGGTGATTTGTTTATTTTTAGTGTTTAAAATAAAAAAAAAAGTATGTTTATCTGCAAAAGGAAAACACTTAACAATTAATTCTTAATTTTTTTTATTTATCCTTAAATACCAACAAACATGTAGCATTTAATCGATTCAATTCATATGAAAATACTACAATACTCAAAGCACAAAATCAGCTTCGGCTGCCAGTGACACTTGGACATGGACGAGCAAAGAACCGACGACCTTTGAACCCAAACCCCGAAGTCAACTTGACCACCGAGCGTCCGTAACACTGCAGAGAAAACAGGCGGAAAAGCAGCGAGCGCCGAAACAACGACATGTCGGCCGAGGCCCGGGTCAGGGCAGAACCCGGGGCGGCGGCAGTGACTCAACAGAAGGAGGCAAAGAGACCCGGAGAAGGACTCGGTCACAGATGCGTCCTGAGTGGCAGCGCTGGAGATTCATCTCCATCAGGCGACATCTTGAGCCGTCCTTCAGCCGGAGAACAGGAAGTTGCCGCCACCGAGAGACGGCGTCGAGGTCATGTGACCACGACAGTGAAAACTTTAGACGTAACTTTAGAGGTCAGAGAACTGCAGAGTTTGTTCAGTTATACGTGAAATTATTATTATTATTCATTCAGGAGGTCTATCAAGGTGGTCTCTGTCTCTGAGGTTACACAAAAATGACGAAGCCACTTGTTTTTCCATTCAAAAACCCTCAAAATAAATGAAAAAAAAAAAGGATTATTCCAAGACCACAAGTCATGATCAATCCTTTTCATCATTAGACTCAAATTATTATTTGACATAAAGCAAAACATTCATGTGGGTCTTTTTTTAGGTTTGAAATAAATACAAATATTTAATACATTATAATTTCTAATCGATTATTAACGTCTCAAGTTTTCTTTTACTTTTGAAAATGAACAGAATTCCTCAAAAATATTTGCATGAGACTCTCAAGTGGTTGAATTGATGAATACAAATAAGAAAAATCAATATATTTAAATGTAAAACATATATTATAATCATTGATTATTACTGTCTGAAAGGATTTTATTTTGAAAAACTACATCCTATGACTTGTCAAGTCAAGACTTAAAAAGAAAGAAAGAAACATAATTTGTGATCGATTATTACTGTCTGAAAGGTTTTTTTATTTTGAAAATGACCAGAATTCCTCACAAATATTTGCATGAGACTCTCAAGTACAAATAAGAAAATGTATATATTAAAACGTAAGACATATATTATTAATGATGGATTATTAAAATCCTTTTATTTTTTTTAATTTAAAAAATGGCCTCTGACTTTTATCAAATGAAGACATAAGAAAAGAAAATGGATTAATAATAGATTATCATTGTCTGAAACGATTTTTATTTTGAAAAATACCTGAATTTTCTTTAAAAACTATATCCTATGACTTGTCAAGGCTTAAAGAGAAAGAATAATTAAACATTTCTGATCGATTATTACTGTCTGAAAGTTTTTTTCCACATACACATTATCCCATCGGGTTGACTTGACAAGAAAGTAAAATATATAAATAGGATTCCATTATTTCTGATGGATTAATACGGTTTTTAATTTGAAAAAAATACACTTTTTTTGCCTTTCTAAGCCTGTTCACTTAGCAAGTCAAGATGCTGGAAAAAACAAAAACAACAAGAAGATACTGGCGCTCCGGTGTCTCCTGCTGACTCAGCGTTTATGTCGGGATCTATTTTCCATGAACATTTATTTATTTATTCCGGCTGCTCTTATCGTGTTATTCTTTTCATCTTAAAGGTCAATCTGTGGAAACACCGCCGACATTAAACAGGTCAACGCAAAGAGGTCAGTGAGGCACGATATCGGTGATTCTGTGATCTGAGAGTAATGTCTGCACACGCGTGTATCAGCCGAGCACACGCGTGTAACAGCCGAGCACACGCGTGTATCAAGCGTTCTCTCAGACGCGAGGCGACCATGTGTGAGGAACGAACTCCCGCCGAGGCTGAAACCGATTTCTCCGCAGTGACCTCCAGGTCTGCAGCACCTGAGCATCTGCATGATGATGTTTACCTCGACGCTCCTGCTCTCGCCAAGATGTCTGGTCGACTCGACGGTCGAACGACTTACTCACTGGGTTTTTTTTTTTTTAGATCTCGTGTGAACCAGCGCAGCACATCTGCTGACAGGAGTTCGATCAAAAGAGGCAGATGTCAATCAAGAGAGAGTCGATGAGAAGCGAGTGGTTTGAGAGTTGAAAGAGTAAGAAGGTTTTTCTTTACTTTGAAGCTTTAATTAGAGTAAAATATTAATACACTTAAATATCTAATTTGATCACGATATCCTATTGATTTTCAACAGCGCTGTGTCGAAATATAAAAAAAACAATAAAAAAAGAAACACAAATTTAAATCATATTTGATTGTTATCATAGTTTTTATGATAAATATTTCAATAAAGTGTGTAACAAATAAATTAAATCAATGTTTTTTATTTATCTAAAATGAACATGAAAATATTCACAGTGTTTCTTCACATTTGTGTTGCAATTAAACTGCAGGCCACTAGATGGCAGCAGTCATAAGGTCCTACTCAGATTAAATTAGATTAGATGGACATCTTCTTTCGGGGAATTGTTTTTCCAGTTCACAGCAAACGATCGTTTTATAAATATAAGAACAAAGAGCAAGGGATGACAAAGTGGAAATTTAATCGAAGGAAATAACGAGAGAAAAAAGGATACAAAGAGTAGTTAAAGTTAGAGGAACAATGGAATCATGTGAGATCCTGTTGATGACTGAGGACGAGAGGATACAGTGACTCCAGCAGCTTTTAAAGCTGATGTTTGGACATATTTCGGTTTGAAAACAAATTAAAGCAGTTGTGACTTTGTTAAGAGTAAAATTTCAGACTCAAGTACTGGACAATACTACAAATATATCCTTTTTCTTAAGTATTGCGATATATCCCAGTATATCGTATTGTTGCCTCTGTAGCGTGATATGATTGTATAAACCGATTTGAATTTTCCAACATTATTGATCTACATTTATTTTAACTATATAACTATATGCATTTACCGCATAAATAGTACAAATTAAACTAGCGTGAAGCAGCGGCGCATCTGGTCGACAAGAAAGAACGCTAGGCGAGCTAGTACTGCAGTTTTCTTGACAAAAAGTGGCAGATTCCTCAAAACATTTCGGGATCCAGATGGTAACCTGGATCACCACCGATATTATAACATCAGTCCTTTCTATTAACAGCATATCCTAAAAAAGTCCACTGAAATCTGGCGTTACCAGAGACAAACAAACTCATTGGCAGTTAATTTTGTTCAAAATTGTGTTCTTATAATATAATTAAAATAAATAATTGCAAATCCACATTTATATAAATGACAATGCAGACTTAATCCTCCTCCAGGTTGCTCGTGGGTGAACGCAGTTAATTTAAAACGAATGAATTCATGGCTGGTAAAATAAACCATAACCAGCAATTCTTAAGTATCTTTGACTTTCCATCGATAATTGAATCATTTTTAAAAGTCACCGGGATTAAATAATCCTTCGATTTGGCTCCGACGTCTTGAATTAAAAAACCTTATTTCAATTCTCAAGCAACGTAATGAAAGTAATCTTCTAATAGATGGATTTTCTTTACGCTCGAACCCTTGAACTGAATTTCAATGACCGTAAACGGTGAACGTGCAAATGCAAAATATCTCATTATAACAAGCTATTTTTCAGCTGGTCAGCGCTCAGACGCCGCCTGAAGTCACGATTAGCGACGGTGGAATCGTTCAGCATCGTTAGAAAGTACGACGGTTGACGTCTTAACCTCAGAGACCAGGAGAACATGTTTGTCATTTATTTTCAACGTATGGATCTTAATGGAGGCGTATGCATCTTCCAATAATATCAACGAAGACGGAGAACAAATTGTAATTTACGGTACAAGATGTTTAAATATTGACTGGTGTGAGACTTGGACTGAAACACCTGAATTCGATCTTTTATCTTACTTCAAAAATAAAATGTTTACACTTTCGTTATCATTTATTTTAGTTTAATTTGAGCTAAACCCACATTAGCACGATGATAATTATACATATTGAAACTCAAATAGTATGGATACTAAAATGTTTTATCTATGTGCAATTTTCGAAGGTAAAGTTAAAGGATCAATGGAAACCTGTGAGAGCCTGTTGATGACTGAGGACGAGAGGATACAGTGACTCCAGCAGCTTTTAAAGCAGATTTTTGGACATATTTTGTTTTTAAAACAAATGAAAGCAGCTACGACTTCGTCAAGAGTCATGTGGTCTGTAAATACTACAACACCAGAGTCAAGTACTTGACAATACTACACATACATCCTTGTTACTACACTATCACAACACCAGAGTCAAGTACTCGACAATACTACACATATATACTTGTTACTACACTATCACAACACCAGAGTCAAGTACTCGACAATACTACACATACATCCTTGTTACTACACTATCACAACACCAGAGTGAAGTACTCGACAATACTACACATATATACTTGTTACTACACTATCACAACACCAGAGTCAAGTACTTGACAATACTACACATATATCCTTGTTACTACACTATTACAACACCAGAGTCAAGTACTCGACAATACTACACATATATCCTTGTTACTACACTATCACAACACCAGAGTCAAGTACTGGACAATACTACAAATATATCCTATGTACTTGACAATATTTTTTAATTTGAGCTAAAACCCAGAAATGGACAATGCCATTTACACAAATTGAAACTCAAAAACTATCGATACTAAATTGTTATAATAAGATGCAATTTAAAGTAATGGCTGTAAAATATTCATAAAAATAAGTTTTAATCATGGGTTCTTCTTTTTAATCATGGTATCGATAATCAATAGTATAGAAAACAGAATATTTTTTTTAGAGTTTAACATTTTAGTATCGTGACAACCGTAGTTTACGCTGATAAAATAACATACTATAATTAACGTGAATAGTTTTTTCTTGTAAAACAAAATAAGTACATATACATAAATAATAGGATTTGTCATAATACAAGCACTTAATACTTGAAGTGTGTGTTGGCAGAAATCTGGCAATATGATAAGGACCAAGATGAATGAACAATGACAGCGACATTTATGTCCAAAAAACATCTTTAAAAGCTGCCGGAGTCACTGTATCCTCTCGTCCTCAGTCATCAACAGAATCTCACAGGATTCCATTGTTCCTTCAACTTTAACTAATCTTTGTATCCTTTTTTCCGTTATTTCCTTTGATCTACGTTATATATATTTACACTTTGTCATGACCCTTGCACTTTGTTCTTGTATTTATAAAACTATCATTTACTGTGAACTGGGAAAACTATTTCCCGGAAAGAGATGTCCATCTAATCTAATCTAACTGCGTAGGCGTAGGATGCTTTAAAAGCTGCGGGAGTCGACTGTATCCTCTCATCCTCAGTCATCACCGGGATATCACAGGATTTAATTTTTCCATTAGCTGTGGTGGACATAATGACGGACGCCAACTAGCGGTCGGAAGTTGAATTGCAACCATGTGAATATTTGCTTGTTTGTAGTAAACGTGAAAAAAAAAAAACTATTCACATTTCCTTTGACACACAGTTTTCAAACTCTGTTTTCACTCAATACTAGTCCTATAATGCATTTAAAAAGATGATGAACTGCGTTGTTACTGAATAAAATACATTAAAAAAAAATCTTAGGTATCAAAAGAAGAAGCTTCAAAGAAAAACGCCTGCTCTGTACCGACATCTGCTTTGTATTGACGACGACACGTGGATTCGAAACGTAAAGAGTGCAGATGATTCATGATTTGGAAGAAGTTAGTCACTGAGCTTTTCAAACCTTTTTCATATCCATCTTTGGTCATTTCCACTCGTTAGCGACTAATTGACTGCATTTGCCAGACATCCCCGTATTGTATGGGGTTGTTTTTAACTTCTACCTTCTTGACAGTAATGTACTTGTTAATTCAAAATATGTTTTTTTCAAGCCGTCGTCAAGGATCAAGTGCCCATGTGTGTTTGGGTGAAGCGTCGGCATCCCTCCAGTGAGTGTATCTGTTTCCAGCCGTCTACCCACATCCCTCTCCCGACTCGTCAGCTCCGCGAGCGCCGTCCAAAAAAACTTCTTTTGATTCCCTCGGTTGACAGCGCGGTGGATTTTGCCAGCGAACAATGCAGCAGCAGTAAAAAAAAAAAAACACAGCCTGCCAAAAATTCCCACCGGAGTTTTTTCGGGGGCTCAGTCTCTCTCCACAGCCGTGGGTGAAGAGAAAATTGTCAAAAGTAAAGCTCTTCATACGTGTGACGGGCTCGTCGAAGCGTGACGTGTCATCATGACGCAGCTTATGTCAGACTTATAGAAAAAAAAAAAGCTTTCATCGCCATGATGCATGAAAAACTAAAATGTATGTCTTCAATTATATTATTGTTTGCTTCTTGCCATGTTGACATTCTTTTTATACACACAAAAGAAAGTATTGAAATCCAAGCACACTACAGTATTACATCGTCATTACAAGTACAATTTCTTTGCTTTACCAATCATTGACAATTTGGCAAAGTCACAAACACATTTTTTATCTGTTCTTAAGACTTTCATTTGACGCTCCGAGCCATTGAACGCTTTTTGAAGCTTAGTTTTTATACTTTAAAAAAGCTTTTTATTCCTGGTGAATCCTGGCAGAAGTGTATGCTCGTCTCGAAGATCGAATTATGCAAGAATGCTGAAAACATCATCCTTTTACTTCACTCCTGCCCCCAAATTCAGAATAATACAATCTAGTAGCACGAGGAATGAATGAGTCCCTGAGTCCATTCGTGTTGCATCATGGGAGGAGCATTTGTGCTCCACCTGCTTCTCTTGGTCCTATTTGCAGCAGCTAACAAAAAAAAAAAAAATTGTAATGTAGGGTCTGTAAGGACGAATACATACAAGAATATGAAAATACAAAAAGTGTATACTAATGCAAGATATATCGGAAAAAATATCGATATCGCGATATTGGCACGTGCGACATGCATATCGAAAACACGTGCGATAATTTATGATTTTTATTGTACAAATCAAGCATTTTTTTTAAATGTGCACTTTGACCAATCAGTGTCACGTTCTGTAAAGTTGTCAATTTGTACTTCTATGTCTTGTTGCAAGCGGCCACATTTTTAGGTGAAAAAAAAAATATCGCATTTATATCGATATCGCAAGTCAAGACACCAATATCAAATATCAGACATATTTCCAATAGCAGCCCTAATGTATACTAAATGTTACCTACAGCTATTTTACAGTTATGCAAGTACACACGGCCTGTAGAGTGAAACTACGAACGGCTCTTCTTCGGGTGTTAAGCTGAGAGCATCTTCCTCTTCCTGTGAAGCTTTGCTTACTAAGGTTGTCAAAAGTCTCACAACTCAAAAAAAAAATGTTGATACTTAAATGTTGCATAAAGATAGTGGTTTTGTGAGTTCATGTTGTAAAAGATGATATGTTGGCATTTTTCTTGTTGATACGTTTTCTTATCTTAAATTTCTTTTTTGTATGTTTTTGGTACGGAAAAATGGAATTGAATATATTTCTCGGAATCTGTATCGAGTTTTAAATGTGTATCGTGAACATCCTACCACTTTATTATTCAAAAATTATAAGTAAAAAAAATCTGGGAGAGATAACAGGAAATATGATAATAGGAAAAAATTTGTACAGGCAAATGAAAATTACATTTAATTTCGTCTTCAACTACAGTATATAAAGAGAGCAAAAGTCTGCCATTTAATGTTGATTTTAATACGTTTTCAAGGTTATTTTTAACTACTTTTATTGATTAATGTAGGCAACTATAATATCTTTTGATAATTTAAATATGCTTGTATGAACATTAGTTCAAAGAGAAGAGCAATCCTGCAATTTACCACGTTAGCACTGATTTATCAGACCTCGCTCCAGACAAGTCACCCAGCCGTGGGTCAGACTCCGTGTCCTCGGCATACATTAATAGCGCCGCGGGTCTAACTCCATTAGTTTAAAAGAAAAAAAAAAAAGATTGACATCCCGTACGAGAGGCTAAGTACTGGTCGCCACGAGGGAACGCCCGCGACACAAATAATTACCACTCAATCAGGGGGAAAACATGTCCGACGGCGACTGTTCATGTCGTGGCCTGGCGAGGGTTAAAAGTGTGTATAAACGCGCCGAGCGACTGATGAAGCCGGCGGCGTCGGTCTACACTATGGATCGTGAGTCGCTCATTAGGAGAGCACAGACAAGAGTGGCAGCTTCAAAAGAGGTCAGTGTACAACGCTAACCCCACAATGTCACCTTGGGCAATAGCATCTGTGTATCTATGGATCTCTTGACTGACGGATGGAGGGGCCGGGGGGGGGGGGGGGCATGCTGACGGGAATCGGTAATGTAGTGAAATTAGAGTAGGGTTAATACCAAGTGGTTTAGTTCAAAGGTCCCCAACCCTTTTTTCCCAGCGATTAATGTCGGCATTAGCATCCATGTGTTAGTATTATTCCCTTTTAGACTATTGTAACAGTTTAATTTGGGTCTCAACAAGAAGGATCTGTCTCGCCTGCAGTTGATACAAAACTCTGCAGCAAGAATTCTGAGCCGCTCTAGTAGAAGAACTCACATTTCCCCGATCCTTAAATCTGTTCACTGGCTGCCAGTTTCTTTCAGGATCAACTTTAAAATTCTGGTTCTTACTTTCAGATCTATTCATGGTCAGACCTTCCATCAGTGATCTGATCCAGACTTACACTCCAGCTCGGGCTCTGAGGTCTGTGGATCAGAATCTACTGATGGTTCCTGAACTTCCGGACCAGAGGAGAGAAATCCTTCCAGACTGTTGCTCCTAAGCTTTGGAACCATCTCTGTGTTTGATGATCTACTGACTCAAGAAACATCTGAAGACATTTTTATTTTTGCTTTTTCTTAACTTTCTTGGGGCTTCTGCGTTTGTGTTATGTGTCTTGATCTTTTAAAGTATGTATTATAACTGTGTATTATTTTGATTGTTAAGCGCTTTGTGACCCTGGTCTAAAGAAAGGCCCTTTAAAAATAACAATTACTTACTTACATTATATTTACTGAGCAACCTTTAATAAAAGCTAGAAAATCTATTAAGGTCACTTGAGTCAATTTGTTTCTCTCACAATGACGACCATGAACAAGTTTTGTGTCTGATTTTCAGTGTTTCTTTTTCTTCCGCAAAGGCAAAAAAATGCAGAAAACATTTGTGTGATATTAAGTGCTATTATAGTGTGAATAGGCTCATTTTCTTTGTACTGTACTACAAGGAAGGTATTCAGGACCAGAGGAGAGAAATCCTTCCAGACTGTTGCTCCTAAGCTTTGGAACGATCTCTGTGTTTGATGATCCGACTCCTTCAAGAAACAACTTAAAACACTATTATTTGTGCTTTTCCCCGATTTTCTGAGACTCCTGTGTTGTTCTCGGTGTTATCTTGACCTTTTAAGTAAATATTTTATTAAGTATTCTTTTAATTGTTTAAGCGGTTTGTGACCCTGGTCTAGAAAAGCGCTCTATAAACATAAATTACTGACTTACTTACTAAATGAGATCAGTATTATTCAGAAAGTTACGGAAGTTTAAAGGTCCCAAGTCCTTCAAAGTTTCAGGCCTTCTTTTAGCCTTTAGCAGATTCCATGTTATTATTTGGGATCGGCCAAAAAATGACGCTAGTGCCCTTTTGAGTCTATTCAAGCAGGTTAAAGAGACAATAACATGTCAAAAACGATGGTTTTTGCATTTTTTCCCATTTAAAATACGTGGTTTTGTACCTTAAATAAATCCCCGGGACCTCAGAGAAGAAAATGTGTTTTTTCAACCTTTCAGAAATGATATTTAAATTAATTGACTCGCAACACCGATAGTATTTACACAATGTAGCAGATATTATATTTCTAAGGTCACTTTTCCAATTGAAAATCGCAGTAGGGTTGGTCACTTGACCGAAAAGCAAAACAGATTTAGTTTCATTTTACTGAATTAAAATCTCAATTTATTGGGTAAAAACACAGTCATACAAACATGATGAAGTGTCTGTGATCTGGACCATTAGTGAGGACTAAAGAGAAGTGAATAACAATGATCTCGAGGAAGTGAAGAGACCGTGGACAGCGTTGGTGTTGGGGGTTGGTGGTGTGGTGGGGGGTTAGTGAAGGGCGGAGGCGGTCGATGTTTAGTAAATGGAAGTAAGCACATCGGGTCATGTTATTGACGTGGGATTGTAATGAGATAGTACTCTCGAGAGTGACACACACTCCCTTAACCAGGAGCAAGTGTCAATGGCTGTGGAGGCGGAGTGTCATCGAGAGAGTGAGGTTTTTGGTAGGATGGAGCTTTTTTTATCAACAATTGCTCATATATCTTTGGCTTAACTTTTGTAAGTTACAACTAATTAAAGCGATAGTTCAGCCAAAATTGAAACACTCATTTAATTCTCACCCTCATGTCTGTAATCTGTTCGTTTTCGGAGTTAAAAACCAATAAGTTAGTCTATTTTAACGTCGCAACAGGTGCTCAGTTTTCTTCTTCATCATCATCTCCTTCACACTTAAAAACATACAATACAAGAGGGATGTTACAGACGAGCAGTTTGGAGGTATTTGGATGTTTTTAGGTGTCATTTTGGACGGAGATGAAGACGAAGACAACCAAGCGCCTGCTGCTAACTTAAAATACAAACCTATTTGTTCATAACTCTATACTGTGAATTTTAAGGTATGCCATCACTTTATTTTCCTTCTCTCTTCTCAGATTTAAAAGAAAACACAACAAATCATCTTTTCACCCTCATGTCTGTAATATGTTCGTTTTCGGAGTTAAAAACCAATACGTTAGTCTATTTTAACGTTGCAACAGGTGCTCAGTTTTCTTCTTCATCATCATCATCTTCTTCACACTTAAAAACAAACAATACAAGGGGGACGTTACAGACGAGCAGTTTGGAGGTATTTGGATGTTTTTAAGTGTCTTTTTGGGCGATGATAAAGAAGAAGACAACTGAGCGCCTGTTGCTACATTTAAATGGACAAACATATTTGTTCATAACTCTATACTGTGAATTTAAATATATGCTATCACTTTCATTTCGTTCTCTCTTCTCAGATTTAAAAGAAAACACACTCATGTCTGCATTCTGTTCCTTTTCGGAGTTAAAAACCAATATGTTTATATACTTTGAATGTAGCAACAGGCGCTCAGTTTTACTTCTTCATCTCCGTCCAAAAAGACACTTAAAAACATACAATACAAGAGGTACATTACAGACTCGAGGTATATGGATGTTTTTAAGTGTCTTTTTGGACGAAGATGAAGACAACCGAGCGACTGTTGCTACATTAAACTGGACAAACATATCTATACTGTGAATTTTAAGGTATGCTATCACTTTATTTTCCTTCCCTCTTCTCAGATTTAAAAGAAAACACCACAAATCAAAGATGGACACGATGACGTTCAATAATAGAAGCAGCGATTTTGAGACAGAAAGATAAAGCCGACGAAAAAACCTTCTCGTCGTCTTCAGTGAAGCGTTTGCTTCGGGGTCTCGTGCAGTGATGGAGTGATGACACAGGGCTTTTGTTCCGACTGTCTGGGTTTGTTTAAAGCCCCATAAGGATTGATCCGTTGTCATTTCACCGATTTTAAAACCACTTTCACTGATTAAAAAAATAAACAAACATCTTTTTCAGCCATTTATTCTTAAACTGCTTCTATTTTTAAGTCTTAAAATATTATTTTTCACTCTCTCAACGATGGATGGTAGCTTTGGATGGTGGTTAAAAGAACAAAATTATGCACACTGGCGGCCAAATCCTCTCCCTCGGGGGGGCTCTCTTGTTGAGGCTCTCAGCCCATTTGCTTTTGTTAAACCCCACAGCAAGCAACGTTAAATTATCACAACATTTTTTTTTAAATTAATTTATTTGAAAGACATTAACAATTCACAAGTGCACTTTATTTTGAAAGTTGCAAATTATTACTTTTTAATTAAAATGTATTCAGCTCCATTAAAGTATTGTTATAGTCTTGTTACTAGGCTTAAATGATCTAATATCGTCCATAAAGTTTTGTCTGATGAATTGAATCGCTAATTAATTTTAGAACTTTTAGAAGAGAATTAAAATGTACTTCTGTAGATATGAGATATCCAACGTTTATGACGCAATGACAAGTCCTTTTGGCTGAATGATAACATTTTCCTTTTCTTTTCATGTCTAAACAAGAAGGATTGTCTCGCCTGCAGTTGACGCAAAACTCTGCAGTGAGAATTCTGACCTGCTCTAGTAGAAGAACTCACATTTCTCAGATCCTTAAAACTCTTCACTGGCAGCCAGTTTCTTTCAGGATCAATTTTAAAATTCTGGTTCTTACTTTCAGATCTATTCATGGTCAGACCTTCCATCAGTGATCTGATCCAGACTTACACCCCAGTTCGGGCTCTGAGGTCTGTGGATCAGTCTAGAAAAGCGCTATACAAATATTACTTACTTACTTAAATTAAAAGTCAAAGAAAAAGGTAGATCCAACAATATTGTTTGTATCCAGAACATGAAAAAACCTACAACTAAAAGACAACATAAGCACCTGGAAAGAAGGACCATACATTTGTGTACGTTTTATGGTATAAAGCATTTGGTACAGTTTGGTAAGAAGAGCAAAACAAGACAATATGGATATATTTTGTGTATTTTGTTGGCATTAGTATATATGGTTAAAGGGTATATAGAGTTGTCTATTTACTTATTATATTTATTATACTTGGATATTTTTCAATATCATTGTGAATAAAAAAACCTTTACTTTGAAATGCACAAGTTTATTAAATTAAGAACCAACGATCAATCATTTTACATTCAAAGAGTTGTGATAATAACTTTCTTTTTTTTTTAACATATAAATAAATAAAACCAGTGGTGCACTTCTGCAATCACACATACAACTTTGAGTACACAAGTGTGTTCACACTGTGCAGTGTCTGTAAATGTAGTGCACTATGCTCACTCAATTGGCGCCCTCAAACGGCCAGAGAATTGAGTGTGGATCGATGGAAACCTTCCACCATCGCTAAGATGGCGCTAAACTGTAGCTATGTCACTGATGACTTCAGAGCAGATACCGACGTAAATGTCTTGTGAAAACATTCATTTTACCACAAAACAACACAGCAACAATAATAACATAATGAAACACAACTTGATAACTTGTTTCAATTGGTGAAAAGTGCTGTCAAGTGTGGACGTCAGGGTTCGAACGGCCGGTTGCAATCATCGTTAAAAAGTTGTAGAAGAAGAAGTTGTCGGATCATTTTCTGTAAGTGTGTAGTAGTAGTAGTTTGATTTGAGACAGTACTACCCTGTTGACATTTGCACACCCTAACACTATCATGCATTCAAACAGTGTAGAGCCCTTTATTACAACAAATATTATACGTTCTAAGCGAGGTGATGAGCAGAGATAAAAACATTTTCTGTCTGCTAGAATAACAACAAAACCTTCAACTCTAGTACATTCAAAGAGTCTAGACACATATATTACTGATGAATATAAAAGTGTGGGAGTCATCGTCACTTCTTGAACATTATGGTTTGAACAAAGAGTGCGACAGACGTTCATTAGCAACAACTCGCTTGTCCTTTTACTTCCCATACATTCCACAAATCGCTAATATACTTCCTTGGCTTGGAAGTGCTCAGCCCTCTTCACATTATTAGTTTCCAACCATCTCGCAAAACAGCAACATCTGAATCTTCTGGATTATAATGTGAACTAGAAAAGATTCCGGATGAAAATGCAGTGTGAATGCTGACAGGCATTCACACAATTGGTAGTACTGGAAGTAGTATTAGGTGAATTAGTAGTGGAATTAGTAGAAGTGGAACTAGTAGTGGAAGAAGTAGTTGGATTAGTAGTAGTGGAATTAGTAGTAGTGGAAGTAGTAGTTGTGGAAGTAGTAGAAGTGGAACTAGTAGAAGTGGAACTAGTAGTGGAAGAAGTAGTTGGATTAGTAGTAGTGGAATTAGTAGTGGAAGTAGTAGTTGAAGTAGTAGTAGAGGAAGTAGTTGTGAAAGACGTAGCTGTGGAAGTAGTAGTTGTGGAGTAGTAGTAGTGGAACTAGTAGTGTAATTAGTAGTGGAAGTAGTAGTTGAAGTAGTAGTAGTGGAAGTAGTTGTGAAAGTAGTAGCAGTGGAACTAGTAGTGGAAGAAGTAGTTGGATTAGTAGTAGTGGAATTAGTAGTGTAAGTAGTAGTTGAAGTAGTAGTAGTGGAAGTAGTTGTGTAAGTAGTAGTTGTGTAAGTAGTAGAAGTAGTAGTGGAATTAGTAGTTGTGGAAGTAGTAGTAGTGGGAGTAGTTGCGGAAGTAGTAGTAGTGGAAGTAGTTGCGGAAGTAGTAGTAGTGGAAGTAGTAGTGGAATTAGTAATAGTGGAAGTAGTAGTGGAATTAGTAGTATTGAAAGTAGTAGTGAAATTAGTAATAGTGAAAGTAGTAGTGGAAAGTAGTGATAGATGAAAGTGGAAGGAGTCGAAACATGATTCAGGAGTTGCTTCCCAGCATTCACACAATTATTGTATTTGTATTGTAGTTCAAGGATTCAAGGTCCCTTAAAAACAAAAGCATCAACGTCACTGCAGCGAACCTGGAACAAACAACATGTCTCGCCCCAGACACCTGCACCCTAAAGGTGATCCTCAAAGCAGCGCCAGCATCAGAGAGGGCAGTCAAATATGAGTGGTGGGGTGGTGGGGTGGTGAGGTGGTGGTGTGGGGGGGGGCAGACTTCTGTGCACTAGACTGTGAGCAATAATGATTGCATAACAAATTCAAGCTGGAAAACTAATAACCCTGTCGCTCCGGTCCCATGGCACTCTGCAATCTCTGCTCATTTCCTACCGCGTGTAGAACTTGGAGTGTGTGATTCACTACTTATTTCTGCCACATATTTAAGAATCAGCACAAAAAACTGAAATGCATTTTTCTGACATGGATTTTTTTTTTTTTGGAACATTTTGCAGCTCAATGAGGAGGAACATCCTTTATTTCAAAGCAATACAGCAATAAAAGCAAACGTCTAAATAAAATATACAAAAAAATACTCTTTTGTCCACACGTTCCACCACGTCTGCACTCTCCTCTTTACACACTTGATCGCCGTAAATCATGTGAAATTTCGTTGTCTGAACACTGTCATCAGTGAACAGAGAAGCAGATGGAGTTCGCGAATGCTCCTCCCATGATGCAACACTAATAGACTCATGGACTCGTTTATTCCTCGTGCCATTAAGACACGAATTTGAATTAATTTTGAGTTTGGGGGCAGGAGAGGTTATTTTCTTTTGATCCTTGTTCTTAATACTTGCACTTTGTCATCACTTGCACTTAGTTCATTTGTTTGCACTTTGTTCTTGTTCTTTAGTTTGCACTTTGTTCTTGTGAAACTTGCTGTAACCCAAAGGAGATCTCCAAAGGGATTAATACGGTCTATCTAATCTAAATATTCCAGTATTTTGAGTAAATTTAGGACAGTATATCGTGAGTAGGGCTACGGTTATTCTATATTTAAGGATTATTATCAATTAATCCAATAAATTGATCATCATTTTTTTTATATAGTTAAGGAGGAATAACAAAGGCACAGAATAAAAGAAATTGAAACAACTTTACTTCATAATGGACGACAAAATAAGAGGGAAAAAAATGAATAAAACAAATAACCTATTAGCTTTCAAGTATTTACTAGCATTGTCAGTACATTTTAAAATACTGGCAAACATTGCCTTAAACTAATCCTATCTTTTTTTGTAGTAGCGTTTCAATTATGATGTATTTTATTCTGTTAATCATTGTGTTATTTCCTATGATCTATGTATCTTTATATTTGCGCTTTGTTCTCTTATTTGCGCTTTGTTCTTGTTTTCATGAAACTATCTCGAGGAGATCTCCAGAGGGATTAAAGAAGTAGATCTAATCTAATCTAATCCAAACACAGGGTATTTTAAGGAGAATTCTAGGGAAACAATAGCTGAGCTAACTCTAGTTAACGATAACTAGAGGCAGGAAAAAAATCCTTTAAAAAAAATTGTATTGTAAGGTAAGGTAAGGTAAGGTAAAACTTTAAATGTAATAATTTAAAAAAAATTTTTTTTGTTAGTAAATTAAAAGAATTTGTATTTGTGTAAAACGTTTATTTAGATTATCTCAAAATGTTTTTTATACTTAAAAGTTGATTCGTCGTGACAAGCTTTGTTTTAGTTAAACAATACAAACAATTAAACAATGTTTTACTTTACGATCAGAAGTCGTATAAAAAAAACACCGTCTTTGTCCAAACAAGCACTTAAAGGGTTTAGAATACGGAGTAATGGTAGTTTTTTTGGACGGCGAGAAGTAGACCGCGGTGCCCGCAGGACCTTCATGAAAGCATGGGAAGGACATAAAAGCACTAACCACCACGACTCTTCCAAAAAACCTAAATCAGAAACCATTAAAAACTTCTGCTTTCACAAAGTAGCCACTGGCAACACGATGACCGACATTTATATCAGCTTTTTGGCCGCGAGTTTCATGCTGTGATCGTATTTTCTGCCACAAACATGAATCCAGTTCATATTTCTCTGCTGCTGCCTCTCTTTTCAAAGGAACGGACGACCGTCAATGACCTCCACCGTGACCTTGAGGACAACAAATAACGCTAAAGTAGTAGTAAATCCTTTTTAATAAATACTCCTTTTTTAAACACAGACTTTTAAGTTCTGAGTTAAATTAGTTCATAATTTTCAAAATAAACTTCACTTTAAACTTTTGCTTAATTGTCCTTTATACTATGATAATGATACATTTATTAGACACTATACAACTGAGAGTAGACAAATATATTTAAAAGCCCTAAAGAAATTCTCATAAATCAAAAATAATCATTTGAATTGTACTTTTTAAATGTTCTACTACCGTTTCAACTCCATAGCTTGTGGGTTAAACAACTTCATTTCTTACTAAATACTATTTTATGCGTTATATGATTTATATCACATAG
Source organism: Callionymus lyra (assembly GCF_982586985.1). Lineage (NCBI taxonomy): Eukaryota > Metazoa > Chordata > Actinopteri > Syngnathiformes > Callionymidae > Callionymus > Callionymus lyra. The sequence goes on from NC_141829.1 coordinate 7,604,170, forward strand.
ACTAAATATCAAGAAATGTTTTGCCATCAAATTAATGTAAAAACTATTACATTTAATTGTCAGATTTGAAGTTACTCAAACAGAATCTACTTAAAGGGATATTATTAATAAACAAACCACATATAAAACCAAACAGTAATAACATAATAAGTCAGCGCGCCAGAAAGACACGTCGCTCACAGACGGACGGAGACGTAAACAACAACAAGACATAGAAGTACAAATTGACAACTTTACAGAACGTGACACTGATTGGTCGAAGTGCGGATTTAAGAAATACTTGATTTATACAATGAAAAATTATACATTTTCGCACACGTTTTCTATATGCATATTGTACGTGCCAGTATTGCAATATATTTATATATATATTTTCCGATTGATCGTGCAGCCCTATTTAAAATACACTCTTTTATATGAAAGTGTTTTTGTTCATTTTCAATCTCCAAAAATTATTGTTTATGAAGATTTTTTTTTAAATTATTATAGTAAAAATTGAATGTGCCAAAGAGATCGTAATAAACATGTTCATGATGGAGTCTTATAACATGTAAACAAATGGCATTAAACCACATTTAATTGTATTCTTACAGCACAATATACTTTGTCATTCTTCTTTTCTCGCTACATATCGTCACATCTGGTCCTTCACAACAGTCGCACATGTTCATAAACGTCACGTATGTTCTGAATAAAGCAGCACAGACGGCGGGGAGCGAACCTGTGATGTGGTTTAAAAGGGGGGAGTCGGTGTCTCTCTTCCATATTATTTTACCAGCCTTCATTTAGGAGAGTAGCCGCACCCTTTCTTTTCTCCTCCGACTATCCCGGCCACACAGACGCTTAAAAAATTGTCAACGCGCCCGACGCCATCAGCAAATGGATTTCAACGGTCCGAGGAAAATTGACAAGCAGGACGCCGGGCGAGAAGGAAAGATTATAACCTGTGCATGTAGGCCACCCACGAGGGAAGCCAAAGGCAAGGCCCTTGTGGGGGGGATGAATAATGCAGGAGCACATCTATGAAAGTCAAAGGATACTTGTCAAAAGGAGGGATGGGGAGGAGGGCGGTGAATCAGAAAGTAAAAAAAAAACAGACCGAGAGCGACGATTGCACGACGATGGATCTGATTAGATTGACGTGGAATTAAACCATTCGAGGCCTGAAGAAAGTATTGGTCGTGCACATGCTCAGACCTCGCCTTGTCGTACCATCCATCCCTCACAGGAAGAATGTTTGAGAGCCATTAGCCATTTTTCTTTTCTTTTTTTCCCCTCCCCTCGCTCTCTCTCTCTCATTTCTTTCCTTCTCACTCATTTGACGAGCCTCCATGTCATCGTCCCAGGGCTCTCGACCTCAGAGACAGAGGACACACTCAACCATTCATCCAGCGCCACTCATTCACATTACCCAGAAAGCTTTCCTCGTCAAGTCCTCTGATGTGTTCCGACGCGTCGCTGAGCCAGGCAGTATATATATATATATATATATATATATATATATATCTATTTACATGCAAAACTTTATTGCAAACTGAATATAACTTATACACTTTCCAGTGTGATCGGGCAACAGACTTTAGTTACGCAAGTCATTTTTATTTTAGAATAAAAGGAGTGAATAATTCAAGGCTACAGAGGAATAACATTAGACGGAATCTTTGGCCAATTCCAAATCAATCATTTAAAAAAAAAAAAGAAGAAAGGTGGGGGGTATAATCTAAGGGACCACTTGAACTTTAAAAAGACAAATTGATATGAAAAAGGTTGAGTTGTGGAGTGACTTTGTTTCATTTCTATCCCGGAATTGTTCCACAAAGTACAAATATAAATCTTGTTTTTTTTTTAAAAGAGGAATAGAAAAATCTTTCTAAACAAGTATATAAAAGAAGATGTGCGATAACTGAGGATGAGGAGACACATATCTAGGAAAAAATTGTGTTAATGGTTATATTTGCAACTAAATTAGTATATTGTGTATATTTACAGGAATAATAATTATGTAGTATGTATTTGTATATGTTGTGTACTTAAACAGAGATCCATGTGATGTATTGCGATGAGTGCTTATATATTATGTATTTAATAATAGTGTGTAGAAATATGTTGCAATTTCCTACAGACAGAATAAGAAGTAAAAAAAGGGGTAGGAATTAAGTGTTTTGTTTTGTTTGAGGCTTTATTTATTTGTATTTTTTTTTCTTCATTATGTTCACATAGTTACATTTTTCCAAGTAAGCTTCAAGTAAAAGCTATCGTTTTATTATATAAATTATTGTTTGACAACCAGTAGACGAACATCCTGGGTCACAGCCAAGGGTCAACATCTGGTTTGAAGTGCAAAAAATGTGCAGTTTATCGAGTGTCCACTTGAGGCTGGCACACGCGAGCCAAAAATCTGCCTTTTATGGTGTGAAAATATATATTTAGACTATTTAAGGCTTAAGCTATTTTTGAACCAGAAAGTAAACACTAATTTTACCATCGACAAACACTGTATTAGGGCTGAACGATTTTTAAAAATAATCTAATTGCGATTATTTTACTCAATACTGTGATTGCAATTAAATATGCAATCATTTTTTCATGGATTTTTTCTCTAATACAATAAATAATTCACTTTACAATTAAATGTATTTCTTTGTGATTGTTAAGATGAAGTAATAAAGCTATTTTTAAATTAAAGGCGAATTAAGATATTATTTAAATTCTAAAATAAACAGAGAAAGATAATTTAGTTACAGTTGTAAACAAACATTACTTGAAGCAATGGAAAAATTCACTTAATTTTCATTATAAAACTCATGCAAAACAGGCTAAAAGGTTGATGCAAACATTTTTATTTATTAGTCAATAATTGATCACAAAAACCTCTTTGCAGAGTAAACAAAAGTGCAAACACTGGTCACTCATTCTGCCTATAGAATTTTTCTCTTTTCTCAGAATGCTACTTTTTGTATGTCCCAAAATCCTATATGCTAGTTCGTGTGTATGTACGTGTGGCTGGCTATTTTTGCCATTCATTTTTTTTTTTTTTTTAGGTGAAAAATATTTCACCGATTGTTATAATTTTCAGATTAATATCAGTACATTTCTATATTATATACTTTACAAACTCTACTCTACAAATGAGGGCCCAAAGTTGTTTAATAATCAAAGTGAAGGGCCAACGAAATGGGTGTCGTCTTTGCGTTTAGAAGAAGAAGAAGAAGTTTGTTCTTGTTTATCAAACGTACAATCTCTATCAAATTCTTTTATCCCCCAACAACTGTATTTTATTTCATTGTAAGTCTCCGTGTCTGAGGTTAGATCATTTACTTTCCTGATCTTATTCCAACAATAATCTACTCTAGTTTTTTGGCCAACCATCCAGCGAGTCAAATGAACCGGTTCTCTAAACCATCCATTCATCGGAAATAAAAACGTAAAGAAAAGAAGTGTGAGATCTCTCAAAAGCAGCTGAACACATCTCATGACAATTTAATGAGACAATGCATCAGTGTGTGTTCTGTGCAGCAAGTGGCAAAAAAAAAACGGGAAAACAGGGTTCCTTGTCCTCGCTGAGCCGCCGTTTATTTTTAGCTTGTTTACCCCAATTTGACTGCATAATTCATACTTGGATCTATGAATAGGAGCCTCTCATTCCTGGGACCTGACTAACTTTTTGCTGTTTCCAACCTGCCAGATTCTTTCAGGCCGTCATGGTTGATGTACCATATGTCCGCTCATCACTCACCCTCCCCCAACAAAAGGAAGAGGGAGGAATACAAAAGAAAGGTGGGTGAAAAGAGGCCAAAAAGACTGATAAAAAAAAAATACTTCAGTCTTCAAAAGCATGGACATAGTTCTAGTGGAAAAAAAACAGGAAGATGAATGGATTCTACTTGGTTCCCATATGTAATAAATATGTCTAAATAAAGGATTGCTGAGAAAAGAGCATGCATATGCTATAAGAACGCTCAAAACCCTTCTTCTTTCATGGCTGTGGGCTCTTCTAAGTCCCAACATGCAAAGATAAAATGCATCATTCCTCCCAGTGCTTTCAGTGTCCAGTCAAGCCATGTGTGAAATATCAGTTGTGACAAATGGACAAACAATCGGGAACACCCTCGGGCGCCGATGGGTGGAATCGTAAGAGGACGGGGTGATTGAAAACAAGCCGGGTGGCCTGCAGGATTAATTAAGGCTCTTTTTGATAAGATGGGCTAAACACGAAAAAAAATCTAGTCTGTAGTAGAAACTTGAAATTCAGGCGATGGGGTTTGGAATTGAAGGATAGTGTTAAATAGGTCGGGGAGAAAAAAAACAAGGAAAGTGCAACCACAGGTCAACCAATGAAAGAACCTGACACTCCACTGCCAAGTACTACTTGTCAATTTCACTTTGAGACCCATGTGTTGACGGATCGTAAACAACAAGTTCAAGTATCTTTATAATATGAATTAATCCCTTCATGGATCCCTTGGAAAATTAGGTTCTATCCATCTATCTATCCATAATATCCAACCATCCATTGATCATGTTGCTAACAAAGTCAACTTTTATTTTGAATTCAATGTATCAATGTTAATGGTCAGTTTGTTTATGTTTGGTAATTTTAAGTTTACCTACTTACTTACTTCTATACAAAAACAAAACAAAAGGAGGTCTTGTTAAACATAAAAGCCTTAAATGGTTAAAAAAAAAGTTTCAATAGCATTAATTTTCCACATCAAAAATACATAAAGAGAATTTTCCTGTATATGATTGTCATGTCCACATTTTAGTACAATTTTTAGTTTTCTTTAGACCCCTCACTCAAACAAATCTACTAACCGGACTTGACTGGGGTATTTCAGCTAGTTAAATTTAAAGTAGTAGTTTAAGTACCAGGCGTTACAAGGTACAAGATACAAAATCACGTCAATATTTTCAATAAAAAATGCTTAAATGTTGTTGTATTGTTTTAAATACATTATCAAACGCGTTCTAGAGTCATATTCTGGTAGTTAGCGACGGCAAAAATTAAGCCGAAGTCGCTAAGGTCTACATAAAACGTTGGAGGACGTGTGATGTTTAAGAGGCTTTAACTTGATTAATATTAAGGCTACAAAGCATTATTTAGTCAAAAACATTCCTTGGAATGAATTTCCAGTTTAGTCTTGACTAGTACAAATAAATAGGGAGTAGTTGGCACACAAGCATTTTCGGGCCTTTAGACAAAAAAACAATAAATCATGTTAGTCCAGACACAGAGCCGTTCATGGAGGTCATTTTGAGTCGGAGAAGATCTCTGTAGAACCCTGTAGCATCCGTGACTCAAGTGCCCTTCATAGATATAAATAAAGCAGTTGAGTGTTTACCAGAAAGTCACTTATTTTTGCCAACAAATGAGACATTTTCATCATAAAAATAAAGATTAGGAAGAGAAGCTGAATATTGAGCAGTCCAAACATTCAGGCCACCCAGCACAATATTTCTACCCACCTCTGCTATTATGTAAAGACTCATAACCAAATTCATATCCTGCTGCAAAAACCACCATCCTCTTCACTTTCCCTTCGTAGCTGGTGGCTGGATTAAATCCCTGCTTATCCTTATCTTTAGATCTCCTCGTCATTAAAATGAGAGCGATTTATACGAGTTCATGTGTGGTCAGAGTTTATTTAAGGTCAAGGAGAGCCTTGCTTGTTTTTCTACCTTTCAAAGTAGAAGACAAGGAGATTTTCTACTTCGGCTTATATATTATAGAGGGTTGTATTTGTCGGACACCGGTTGAAAAACCCCGAAATTGCTAATTAAACATGGGCTTAGCTTGTGGTCGCTGCCAACAAACGACTTAAAATGAAGGCACCATTAACAGTCCGAGAGGAATTTGTTACTGGGCCATACAGAAAGAAAAATATAATTCATATTGTTAGATAAAAATTATTATACACTATACGTATACGCCATACTTAAATTAATGCTAAAAGATAATCAAAATATAAAGTATAAATTACTCGCTTCATCTAAGAGCTTAAACGTTTGAAAACACATTCACAATCAACGTTTCACTCCAGACTGATTCACACTGTTTCAAGACAAGCTTGGAACAGAATTAGAGATACGACACCAGTGATTTCAAACATCTGTTTATCTGCCTATCACACCTTAAATCGTAGATCAAAGAACGAAGCAAGACACACCCGGGAAAGGGGGGCTAAAAGACGGAAACCCCCAACCGAGAACATTTGAATGATTAGATTACAAGAAAACAAATTAGGATGTCTCTCTACGGGGGATCAAGACACAGGGAACATGAAAGAACCATTGGGCCAGAAAGGGACAAACTCCCGGACCGGAAATTTGCCTTAAATATAGCGATGTTTCTACAGATCGGGACCTTTTCTTGCCCGAGGCTATTTACCTGTACAGTCGCCGGGAGAAAGTGTGTCCGATCGATCGTAAAGCTTGTATTTTGTTTGACTTGAAGCGGCGAATTAACGACCCGTGACAGACTCTGCTTCGTGGAGAAAAATGGACAATCGAAGCATAAAGAACCGGGACGGGAAGTGACGTCGTGTTGGAGCGACGGAACGGACTCAGTGTTTTGCCCGTTTTAATATAATTTCTGTATCGTGTATTAATTTCTGGAAGGTTTTTTATTCTGAAAAGAAGACCTGATCTTCTACAAAGTTATATTAGCCTGTGACTCTTCCAAATGTTTTTTATAAGGCCACAAAAAAAAGCCTGTAAACAAGAATTAAAAGTAAAAAACAAACCTTACATTGAAGTATCTTATAGTAGAGAAACCATAGAAGAGCTCTTTCTGATTCATCATGATATTCACGTGTATTTTATACACCATTAAAGTTTTATCTAAAGGTTGGTCTGTGAAATAAATCTTGACACTAAACCGGTCCTTGGTGCAAAAATTGATTAGACGGTCGACCCTAATGACATGCGATACCTTCAAGTCGCGTTTGCGTTTGAGTTTTATTGGACAGAATCAATGAGTGACGGTTGGAAATGACTTACATGCTTAACTACACATCTATGATTTGTTCGCTGGCCGGAAAATAAAATCTATCATTGGAAATAATTGCCACATGCGAGTCCAACTGTCACAGTGCAATTAACCAATTCCCAGAGTCTTAAGAGCGCAAGCAAGCGTAGCTTTGCTAGAACAGGCACGAAGATGTTCGACGTACTCGGAGAAAAAAAAAGCTCATTGATTGACTTCACATTAACAGCAGCAAATTATGTAGGTCACGGTGAACTCTCTTGCCATTTAATATTTTTTTTTTCTTTTTTCAGAATCAGAATCAGAATCAGAATCAGAAAACCTTTATTAGTCCCGCGAGGGGAAATTCGGTTTAACAGCAGCAAGAGAAATAAAAACACACAGAAATAAAAACGAGAAATAGAATAAAGGATAAATCTGCGCTATATAATATATACACAATCATATTTACATAAATAACAAGAGGTGCAGTTAAATAGTTATCTTTTCAAATCTTATGTTCCTCCCATGGCATATTGAATTTGATTATAATCCCAAAAACTTCTTGTTATTCTTCTAGACAAGTGTATGGTATTATCACAATTCCATTCCAGGCATCTTTCTGACAGGCGGTGAGGTTGTAAAACAAGACCTCTTTGTCGTTTAAATGAATGACTGGACTGCAGGGACAACAAGCAACATGTCCCTAACCAACCCATAAGTCAATACCGGTCGCGGCTATAGTCATCCCTCACTTCGACGACTGGACATCCCGGGCCCGCCCTATAATGCGGCCGAACCCCTGGAGCTCAATATGTCTTTTTTTTCGCAGCCAGACTTGATAAAGCATTAAACTACATCACAATTGTTAGTTGTCTTGAGTCACAAATCATGGTAAGAGTTCTCCATCGTCATCCGTAAGGTAGACGGTATTCGTTTTCCTGCAGTTCCTAAAGAACTATTTTGACCGTATTTTCCGCACTATTAGACGCACCGGATTATAAGGCGCATAGAATAAAAGATACAGTCAAAGGTTTGACTGGGGTTGCGTTATGCATCCACTAGATAAAGCTGTGTTAAAGGGAACGTCAACAAAACAGTTGGATGAAGTCAAACTTTATTAAGCATTCTGACAACTCCGTTAACTCCCATGGTAACGATGTTCAAATGCTGTTTAAAAGGCTTCAAGCAGCAGTGCGTGAGACTGGTGTAGAGAGCGGACAAATATTGAGTGAGCAGCAGTGAAGTTGAGCGCATGTATGACAGCTAGAGCGCACGCGTATGACATGTTGAACGCACGTCTATGACTGGTTGAGTGCGCAGCAGAGTGATTTTGAGCTTACAACAAGCACACACGCGCTCAAACCTGTGGCAGTAATATCACTCCAGCCGTCCGCCATGATGCGACGTGAAAGTTAAAGGCCTTTAAGTGCGCCTTATAGTACGGAAAATACAGTACACATGAATTAGTGGACACAGGTTAGAAGTATTGATCAAGGGACTTCATAATAAACAAAGAGTGATACAACTGATATACTTTGAATTCCATTACGTTAATCGATCATTATAATTCGGCGCCACAGGTAAGCCAGGTTAGTAAAGAGTCTTTGGTTTTTAAAACCCTCCCCGAAGTAACAAGAAAAGGTTAGGCTGAGGTTAAGAACATATTTCACATCACATTATTCTGTGTTTGAAGATGGATAAAAGTGTCAACTTAATGCTGAACACCGTAGGGATGATTGCCGTCTGTTTTTAAGATGTGCCGTACATTTAAACTTCTTCTGATGTAGAAAAACCGCATCAGCTCAGACTTCTTCACAGTCTCGATTTAGAAAACTGCTTGCAAGGCAAAAGACAATTAATATTTAAGAGTCATTGAGCTCTGGACAGACGTCAGACCTCTGCCAGCTTTACACAGATAAATATTTTAGATCTGCTGCAGTATTTCTAACTACAGTATAGATCACATGACCGTTCACGGAAAAAAAAAGTTCAAAAGCAACATATAAACGGCAACATTGCAAATAAACATGACCTTATTTTTAAAACCCCAGCGTAATAAATCTATCACTAACCTTTTATTAACACTTTATCTAAAGTAATTACATCAGATAATATTAACATCACATGAGTGTGAAGTTAATGTATAGAAATAACTTTTGAACTGGCCGGAAATCCATTTTTGTGTTCCCACCATTTCTTGGAGAAGCTGGTTCTTGAGAAGTTTGAAGTCCACCCTCAACATTTTCCTATTTCTATTGCTACAAGGAATGTCTCATGTATTCATGATGGTATATGTTGTTTTTCAGAGTTGGGGATCTACTGTACTTCTGAGGGATTTCATGAACTGTGTAAAAAAAAAAAAAAAAAGTCCACCATAACATTTGTCCCAGTGGCAAAATAAACCTCTATGCAGATAAGATACAGAAGTCCAAGGATAACTTCATAAAACCTCTAATTATTTACCAGCAAATCATCTTTTCAAGACCACCTTCACCAAGACCAAGACAGACGGAGTCAGTACCAAGACCTTTACTACTCAAGACCAGAGTTTATTTTCACGTTTGGTCTGTAAAGAGGCGTTGCAAAACTTGTTTCCAGGTAACACTTAAAGAGCGGAAAATAATCTAGTCCATGGCCTGAGACTGGAGGAACCCGCTACCAAGAGAAGACCATAGACATTTGAGACCAAAACGAGACCACGAATAAGTGGTTTCAAGACCAAGACCAGTCCTCAGAACACCATGAAACACAGAAGTTCTGATTAGTAAGGGTTGTCTAGGGCCGTCCGTAACTTATAGCATAACCAAGTTAAGTTCAAGTACAGATGTTAAGCCCTAAAAAGAATAGCCTTCAAAGTCCATCCAGTCAGCCAAATGTTTTGGGAAAGCAATACATTTGAGAGGTCCTCTGCATAAGCTCAATAAAATGGGAGGCACGTCTTTGTTTGTCTTAGGCCAACCTACTTCTATCTACCGCAGGAGACAACAAGAGTAAAGGTATGTCCAGAGTCTCCGAGATCCTAAGATTCATTATTCCACAGACAGGAAAGGCTTCGGGGTGATGTACTGACTTCAGAGTGAATATATTATGAGACACCAAACACTGATGAATGCCAAGACAGACGCTTATAAAAGGCCTAATTAAGGGGAAGGGGAAGTGTGCGTTTAGGGTTGCTACACAAGCACAAAAAAGAAAAAGGAGAAGAAGAAAATCAGGTTTGCAGCCTTCAGGGGAGAAAATATAGAAAAGAATGTTAGCCAGAGTTTCCATATTTGGGACAACAATTAAGAATGGA